>NC_064303.1:114893187-114943187 GCF_023373825.1 Bactrocera dorsalis
ATCCCCGAATGGGTTGAGGCTGATCGACTTCGCCGGGGCCAGAAACATGGTTATCTGTAATACTAGATTACAGCATAAGAAAATTCATTAAGCCAACTGGCTGTCTCCGGATCAAAATACCACCAACCAGATCGATCGTGTTGTGATAGACGTACGCTTCGAGGTCCTAACATCGACTCGGACCTCGTTACAGCCAAGATTCGCATCCGCTCTGTGCAGCAAAAAACGAGCGACAACAAACACAAGGAAGGTTCGACGTCGAGAAGCTGCAATCACAACAGACAGCCGAACGATTTTCTACTCGACTTGCACTCTTGCTATCTGAGAGCACTCGTCAACAACTCGGTATAAGGGAACTGTGGGATGGCATTTCAAGCTCCTTACGTACAGCTGCAACCGAAACCATTGGTTTTCGGAAAATGCAAAAGAACGGCTGGTACGACGAGGAGAAAACATACTGCCTAGCATACTCTTGTAGAACTCCCAAAGATAGTCTAGTGACCGATGCCCAGAACATACTTAAATTATGGAAGGGACCCTTCTCCAGCCTGCTGAATAGCAGTGAAAGTATAGTGCCAGGAGAAGGCGAATCCGATTCCCCAATCGATGACGATGAAGTAGAAGTTCCATTCTTCTTCTTTTTCTTTACTGGCGTAGACACCGCTTACGCGATTATAGCCGAGTTAACAACAGCGCGCCAGTCGTTTCCTCTCTTATACGTGGCACCAATTGGATATTCCAAGCGAAGCCAGGCCCTTATCCACTTGGTCCTTCCAACGGAGTGGAGGTCTTCCTCTTCCTCTGCTTCCCCCGGCGGGTACTGCGTCGAATACTTTCAGAGCTGGAGTGTTTTCGTCCATCCGGACAACATGACCTAGCCAGCGTAGCCGTTGTCTTTTAATTCGCTGAACTATGTCAATGTCGTCATATATCTCATACAGCTCTTCGTTCCATCGAATGCGATATTCGCCGTGGCCAACGCGCAAGGGACCATAAATCTTTCGCAGAACCTTTCTCTCGAAAACTCGTAATGTCGATTCATCGGTTGTTGTCTCTGCACCATATAGCAGGACGGGAATTAAGAGCGACTTATAGAGTTTGGCTTTTGTTCGTCGAGAGGAGAGAGGACTTTACTTTTCAATTGCCTACTCAGTCCGAAGTTGCACATGCTGGCAAGAGTAATTCTGCGTTGGATTTCCAGGCTGACATTGCTGGTGGTTTTAATGCTGGCTCCTAAATAGACGAAATTATCTACAACTTCAAAGTTATGACTGTCAACAGTGACGTGAGAGCCAACTCGCGAGTGCGACGACTGTTTGTTTGTTGACAGGAGATATTTCGTCTTGCCCTCGTTCACTGCCAGACCCATTTACGTTGCTTCCTTGTTCAGTCTGGAGAAAGCAGAACTAACGGCGCGGGTGTTGTGGCCGAGTCGTCACACTTAATTGAACCCTCGAGACGGCTAAACTGCACTGATCTTCTTAATGTGCGAAGCAAACAGCTCAAAAGCATTAGAAAAGAACCGTTATCTAGTGTTAAAAGAGAATATTCAAATTCATTATAGTATAGTTGCTTAGATTATGCACAGCTTATTATTGGATTGACTTTGTTTTTGTTTTTTATTTAACAGTAAAAGAATAAAGTACAAATTTTGTTGCAACGTATTCTTTTTGTTTTCACCTAAGCTATCAATAAATATTATAACGTTTACCTGATGACTGTTTATTTGAGAGTAATTTGACAATTTTTTGAAAGTGGGATGAGTTGCTTAGCGTATGCACAGCACTGTATATTGTATATACATATATACATATGTATATATGAATTGCTGAATTATTATATACATATATATATACATATATAAATATACATAACCCTATATCTATCTCGATTAGTTTTAGGTGATACGTACAACCGATAGGTGAGCAAAATTACTATACTCAATCGTTCCATGACACGATGTTGTTATCGTAAGTATTATATAATTACATTTCATATGTGCTCATTGCTCTTAGCAGATTAAATAAGATATCTTAACAGTACTAAGTATACTTATGATTGAGTATGCGTTGTAAGCGTTTGTTGCTTGATGCTCAGTATTATATTTTGTTAGCACACTGCGTTCGCGTGATCGAAAGTTCAGAACCTTTCAACGTTGACCCCATTATCTCATATTTTCGATTACACTGGGTACTTAGTAACCGCAACTCTTAACACGTGACATCTTTTATTATGGTAACGCAATTCTCTAAAGAATTCTGTATTATATCTGCGTTGTCTTTGGGCATACATTTTGAGTTATTCGGAAAAAATTGATCGATATTTACAAATATGTACATACATAAGTATATTATAATTTGTCAAATGGAGTATATTTTGAAATGTATCATATATTGTATGATCAATAACATATTCGGGATTGAAATTACAAAGTTTATCCAAATTTGTATTTTTATCATAGCCCAACCATTTATCAGAAAAATTTATTTGATAAATTGAGTTGCTGAATTATCAATAAATAGATCATTAAATAAAATGCATGAATTTATTTTTGCTAACGTCGTCTTTGACTGAGTTCTTTGAAATATACATATATTTATATGAATATACACATATGTACTTATGTATGTATGCACATAGTTTCTATGTGAGTACAATTTTTAGAACAAAAAACTCGACTACGATAAGTGCAATAAAAATATAAAATAAACTTCTTTAGTTTTTATAAGTCATATATATTACGTCTACATACATACTATATACATATACATATATATTAAACCGGGCTATACTTATACATGCGGCGTATGTACATACAAAACACAACATAACATGTATACATCCGTATGTATGCATATTCATACATCGTTCTTATTGGTAGCTCTTATGTCCAGAATATTATTACAGCCATACATCCGATTAAATTGACCACAACAGTTCCAACACTCATCTTAGTAAAGACATATGTAAAATTTAACTTCCCATGGCTTAATTTGCTTCTAGCTTTCATCTTTCCTATTATTGGTGTGTTTTGTGCATACCATTCTTTTCCAATTGACAAAAATCAGTTAGAAAGGAAATTGTTGAAATGTCGTTATTTTGAAATTATTATATGATTTTATTTGAAAACGAAATGTTAAAAATAAATAATTGCAGTATAGTATATATATATAGTATGTATATATAGGGTGATTTTTAAGAGCTTGATAACTTTTTTTAAAAAAAAAACGCATAAAATTTGCAAAATCTCATCGGTTCTTTATTTGAAACGTTAGATTGGTTCATGACATTTACTTTTTGAAGATAATTTCATTTAAATGTTGACCGCGGCTGCGTCTTAGGTGGTCCATTCGGAAAGTCCAATTTTGGGCAACTTTTTCGAGCATTTCGGCCGGAATAGCCCGAATTTCTTCGGAAATGTTGTCTTCCAAAGCTGGAATAGTTGCTGGCTTATTTCTGTAGACTTTAGACTTGACGTAGCCCCACAAAAAATAGTCTAAAGGCGTTAAATCGCATGATCTTGGTGGCCAACTTACGGGTCCATTTCTTGAGATGAATTGTTGTCCGAAGTTTTCCCTCAAAATGGCCATAGAATCGCGAGCTGTGTGGCATGTAGCGCCATCTTGTTGAAACCACATGTCAACCAAGTTCAGTTCTTCCATTTTTGGCAACAAAAAGTTTGTTAGCATCGAACGATAGCGATCGCCATTCACCGTAACGTTGCGTCCAACAGCATCTTTGAAAAAATACGGTCCAATGATTCCACCAGCGTACAAACCACACCAAACAGTGCATTTTTCGGGATGCATGGGCAGTTCTTGAACGGCTTCTGGTTGCTCTTCACCTCAAATGCGGCAATTTTGCTTATTTACGTAGCCATTCAACCAGAAATGAGCCTCATCGCTGAACAAAATTTGTCGATAAACACATTTCGAACCGAACACTGATTTTGGTAATAAAATTCAATGATTTGCAAGCGTTGCTCGTTAGTAAGTCTATTCATGATGAAATGTCAAAGCATACTGAGCATCTTTCTCTTTGACACCATGTCTGAAATCCCACGTGATCTGTCAAATACTAATGCATGAAAATCCTAACCTCAAAAAAATCACCCGTTAGTATTTGTTCAATTTTACAATTTTTTGAGCAGTTGGTGTAATTTTACAAATATTTAGTATGGAAAACATTTGCAAGTCATAAATAAACTGCTCAAATTTGGAGTGTATGGTATATTCAATATGGTTACAAGGTAAAGATTTATTCAATTTTAGGTATAAACAAGTAAGGAAGGACTAAGTGTTAAGTGACACCGAACATTAATACTCTTGCAACCTGCAAGAATCAAAGCCAAGGGATTACCCTAAGGTCAAATTCGACATAAAGTTTGTTAGAAAAACGAAAACTTTATACATATATATGTACATTTTACCTATTTTTCCCAATACCACATACAATTAACATACCACATAGTAATAAAATGTTCCCTGAGATTCATTTAGCAACCTTACATACATACATAAAATACCCGGATGTTACGTATATGATTTCTATGTACAGTGGTACTCCAATATAACGGGTTCTCTTCTACAAGTACATTGTCTATACTGTTCCAAATCATCTGTGTTGAAGTTTGATATTCGCCTTTCTTTAACGATTGTCGTCTCAATGTGCCAGCATGTGTACCTTTAACACTTCTTATCGCTTTCCGGCAATTTTTTAAAATTGTGCAAACACTCGATTTTGGAATACCATATTTCAAAGAGATTTCTTTCAGGGTTTTCCCCTTTTTATTTTCGTCAATTATTTTTAATTTGTCACCCAAGCAAAGCGCCTTTCCGAATTGAAGGCATTTTTAAATAATTTATGCGATATCCTCACTTTACCACTTTGAACTCACAACTGATATTTCGCGCAATGAAGCGTGCATAAAAAAATAAATAGAATTCTTTAAAAAAAAATAGCTCAATAATAACAAGAACTAACGGGTATTTAACTGCCTGCATTGTTTTTTGTTGTAATACAACCAAAACCAAATACAAACGCCATACATTCGTAATATCGAGTTCATCCAATTTCCAGCTTTCGTTATATAGAGTCATCAATGTATTGAAAAACAGCGTTCGTTATCTTGAACATTCGTTATATCGACGTTTGTTATACTGGAGCACCACTGTATATGGACTCTCTCATTTTCATGGAGACAACTCACATTCTGCCCGATATTTGCGGTAAAAAGTTAGTATTTAGATATATGAGAATTAGTATTCCTTAACTCAATTCAACCCATTGTCAGGAAAGGATTAGTCTAGAGTGTCAATTATATATCTAACACATTGATAGATATATGCGGTAAAAAGTCAACTATAGGTGCTGGGGTCAAAATATTCGGTACCCATTGTCCAATTTTGACCTTGGCTCCTACATAGCCCTCTCATACAATCGTATTAGGCGTATTAAATTATTTATTTATCGTGATTTTAGTAGTTTTTAACAAAACCGTTATAAAGGGAAAAGTAGAGAGTTATCATCCGATTTTATTTGTTTCACTGTTTGGTTATATTCATTAATACTATTAGGGGGCGGCGCCCACTTTTTAAATATTTTCAAAACATAAGCGATGATCCGTTGTACTAATTTACAGTTTTATATTATAATTTTCTGTTTAGTTACGGCAATTTATAAGTTTTCGATTAAAGGTATTTTATGACCGTAGTCCGATTACTCCCGTCCACAATATCTTCATTTTTGCTCAAGTTACAGCTTGCATGGGCGACAGACTGAGAGACAACTTGTCTCATCATTCTGATCATTTATGTAGATAAACCCTATATCTAACTCGATTATTTTTAGGTGATAGAGTCAACCGTTAGTTAATAACGTTATTAAAACTATTGTACTCTTTAGCAATATGTTGCAGGAATATGAAATTATTTTCAAAATGGTCGTTCCTTTGGGAATGTAAAAAGATATTTTTATATCAGGAAATAGTTTTTGCCTCTAATCACGAAATATGCCGTTTGCATATAAAACCACAATTTTAGAAATCAAAGTATTAAGGAATATCTGAATTATAAATTTATTATATAAAACATAATTTTCAATACCTTCTAATATATAAAACTTCTAATCATGGGAAATCGTTTTATGTTCAATTGTCCTTTTCATTATATGTACATATACATACATATGTATTTACAATCGGACAGTTCTCTACCTCATACGAGTATTGCTCGTACATAGCTGATTGCTGTCTTCAGTTTGAGAGAACACATTACATACGATCACGTCTCATGTCAAAGTCACCTTACTAATTTTAATTTTATACCTGCTTTGCTTTTGACTGATTTTTTTACGAACATGTGAACATAAAAAAGATCTGGGAGTATTTAATTTTAACGTATTGAAGTTCAAACAAAAGTTTCCCAGGTTTGACGATAAGAAAATTTATATGCATACCTTGATATACATATACCTACATATGTATGTATGTGTTCGTCGCAAAGCTATAGACGTTGGTGGTGTCAGTTAACTCACCAGACGAATCTTAATTGGCAATTGGACATAGGTGTAATATATAAAAGTACAATGTATATACGAGGTTTGTATGTGACTCGTTGGCTCGTAGTTTATTTAAAAATTATTTTCTACAATTAAGTGGCACAAAAACAAATAAGCCAATCTGGTGAAGTATGTAAATTATAATAGGATTACGATAGGTTATAACCAAACTAACTAACCTTAACCTTAACCTTATCAGATGGAGAGGATATAAAAAGGGTAATTGTAGAGTTCAATGAGGTTATAGGATTCAAAATGGTATTTTACAGAAGGGAGCTTAGTGTGGCCTTGCTTATTTTAAACCTAAAGTTAGAAGTACTACAATTTCGGTGAGATGAGCGGGCACATGAGAGGACAAATAAATTATCATTAAGTTAGAAGTTGCAAAAGTTTAGCTTAAAAATGTTTGACGGTAAAACCGTGACTGAAACTAAATACTTAAGACATTTTAATTACACAATTGGTTAAAAATTGGTTGTTACACAGCTGCAAACGAAACCTTTGCTTTTCGAAAACGGCAAAAGAACAGCTGGTACGATGAGGAGTGCCGTGTTAACAGAGAGAAAACAGACTGCCTACTGATGCCCAGAGCATACCAAAATTATGGAGGGAACACTTCTCCAGCCTGCTGAATGGAAGCGAAAGCATAACGCCCGATTCCCCAATGACCATGGAGCAGACGTTCCATTGCCCATGAAGAAGTTCGAATAGCAATTACCTGCCTGAAGAGCAACAAAGCGGGGGAGTGGGGCGATGGATTGTCGGCCGAGCCATTCAAATACGGCAGCGAAGAATTTATAAGGAGCATGCATCAGCTTTTTTGTAGAATATGGTCGGACGAAAGCATGCCCAACGACTGGAATTTAAGTGACCTGTGCCCAATCCACACAAAGAGAGACTCCACAATCTGCGCCAACTACCGCGAGATAAGCCTGCTCAATATCGCGTATAATGTTTTATCGAGCGTATTGTGTGAAAAATTACAGCCCTCCGTCAACAAACTAATTGGACTTTATTAGTGTGGCTTTAGGCCTGGGAAATCAACAACTGACCATGCGCCAAATCTTCGAAAAGACCCGTGTGGTGATCGACACACACCACAAAAAAAATGATATTGATATATTTACAAAAAATGATATTGATATAATAAAAAAATGATATATTCATTGGCCTCAACAAGCACTCCGTTAGTTCTGTTTTCTCCAGAAAATCTCCTGTCATCAAATAAACAGCCGTCGCACTCACAACTAGGCTCCCACGTCATTGTTGACAGTCATAACCTCGAAGTCGTAGATAATTTCGTCTATCTTGGAACCAGTATTAAGTCGGCAGGGTAATCTGGCCTGTTTTTTGACATTTTTTATACCCTGAACAGGGTATATTAAGTATGTCACGAAGTTTGTAACACCCAGAAGGAAGCGTCGGAGACCCCATAAAGTATATATATAAGTGATCAGTATGTTGAGCTGAGTAGATTTAGCCATGTCCGTCTGTCCGTCTCTCCGTCCGTCCGTCTGTATTTATACGAACTAGTCCCTCAGTTTTTAAGATATTGTTTTGAAATTTTGTAAACGTCATTTTCTCTTAAAGAGGCTGCTCATTTGTTGGAACGCCGATATCGGACCATTATAACATATACCTGCCATACAAACTGAACGATTGGAATCAAGTTCTTGTATGGAAAACTTGCACATTTGACAATGTATCTTCACAAAAGTTGGCATAGGTTATTTTCTAAGATAATTATGTAATATAGAAATAAATTGTGCAGATCACTTTACTATAGCATATAGCTGCCACACAAACTGAATGATCGGAATCAAATGCTTGCATGGGAAACTTCCTCATTTGATAATATATCTTCACGAAATTTTGGTGTGAGTTATTGCTCATAGAAATTATGTAATCTCCGAAGAAATTGTTTAGATCGGTTAACTATAGCATATAGTTGCCATACAAACTGAATGATCGGAATCAAGTGCCTGCATCGGGAACTTCCTCATTTAACCATATATCTTCACGAAATTTGGTACGAGTTATTGTTTATAGAAATAATGTAATATCGAAAGAAATTATTCAGATCGGCTCACTATAGCATATAGTTGCCATACAAACCGAACGATCAGAATCAAGGGCTTGTATGGAAAACTTTCGCATTTGACGTGGTATCTTCACGAAATTTGATATGGATTACTGCTTCGATGATGTAGCTTCCATACAAACTGGACACATACTAACAGAAATACACCTGTGAAGGGTATATTAGCTTCGGTACAGCCGAAGCTAACGTTTTTTCTTATTTTTCGTAGACATTTTTTTTCGGAGAAATGTCTGGATGGATGAGATGCGTTTTTTTTTATTAATTAACGTTTTTTTATAAATTTTGTCATAACATTGTCAATAAATTATACAAAAAAATATAGGGACGATAGCCAGGTGTTTTGTGAACATTAAAAAAAAGAAGCAAATCGGTTGAGTAGTTCGACCGGAATCATGTCCGCCAGTTTAAAAAAGTGTGTTTTCAGAAAAACGCGTTTAAAGCTTGAAGTGTGCACTCCGAGCGCTCCGAACGTGGAGCGGTATTATTATTTTTGGTCCTTTTTCGAAATCTTCCAATGGTAAAGTGGGTTTCTACATTAATTCTAATGGTATGGGACCAGAAAATGCAAAAAAAAAATTTTGAAAAAATATTTCCCTACTGACCCCTTAACAGAAACAACAATGTCAGTCTCGAAATGCAACGACAACATATCGCCCGAATGGACGAAAGTACTCCAGCTCCACTTCGTTGGACTAGGTGAAGAAGAACCTGGCTTCGCTTGGAATCTCCAATTGACGCCAAATTGCGAAAAGAAGAAACGATTGGCACGCTGTTGTTAACTCGGCTATAACCGCGTAATCGTTGTCTACACCAATAAAGAAGAAGAATTGCTATAACTAAGTCGCAAATTTAGATACAAAACTGTAATTTTGTAAAACGAATCGCAATAACGAGCACTTATAGTTTGAAATTAACATAAAAAATATATGTAGCGGCGCCTTTTAATACGTTTAATGTACATATCTCCTAAGTCATTCTTGCTATATCACTCAAATTCGCCCAGAACGGGTCATTTGCTTTTGCGGCAGAGTGATATTTGGTGAAATCGGATATTAACCACGCCCACTCCCCATATAACGCGTTTGTTACAAAATACAAAAAGTGCGATAAATGTCAAAGGTTGTTGCAACAAGATATACTCTCCATATTAATTTTTGACTTTCAACCTGACTTTAAACCGATTAGATTGGTCGAAAAGGGTGATATTTTCATAAAATTAAGGGAACAAGTTTTTTTTAAGAATTACAAAATTAAACAAAAGTTTAGCCTTCAATATTCAAGGAGTTGATCTATACTTTGATCTTAACCTCATATCGCTAATATAATGAATTTCGGTCGTCGGTTTGAGGTTTTTCTCGTCAACGCAGTTTATAAATTTAGCTTCTTCGGTTGAGTTTATATCACGTATATCACATTTGTAGATGATTTTAGTGTAATTTTAGCTGACGCGAAATAAAATATAACAATGAAATTAAGTGAGTCTATATACATATATACGATCAAATTGAAAGGTTATACTTCGGGTGTTATTCGAATCGATAAATTTTCTGTAAGTTTGTAGTAGTGTTAGTGACATCTATGCTAAATTTTACGTCAAAATATTCATTAGAATTTGAGGCACGCGTCGTTTTGTGAGGCTCTAAAAGTGAATTCTTCGATTTTCAGTATGTCTATATTTATGCATTGGTTATTTGTGACCATTTCGCCACATTTTCAACTAACATCATGCCACAACCATTGATTTACTTTCGTGTAACTTCTGGCTATTCAGCAAATTCACATGACCACTCCGACGACACCGTTTTGACTCAATTGAGGATATAAAAAACTGAATCGAAGAAGACTCTGATGTCCATCACGACGGAAGATTTTTCCAAGTGCTATGATAACTGGAAAATTCGCTGACATACATTTGTAAGTGTATTGCAGCGAGAGGGATTACTTTGAAAGATATGAAATGGACAAAACTCACCTTTCAATTTGATCACAGTAGTACATACATATGTATGTACATGTGTACGCAATGAATACTTCTAACATATACATACATACATACATAATTATCAGTATACATACATACATATGTATATGTACATATGTATGTATGTATGTATATTATGTTAAACATATACATTATTTTATACTTTCTTAAATTGATTCCGATAAAATAATTATTTCTATTAATTGTGATAACATCATTATTCCGTGAAAATCGACATAGGTTTGTTCCTCTTATCAATAGGATTTCTCACCAATCGTCTGTACTCTCAAAAATTACTACTGTTAGTATCGTATGTATACTACAAATATGTACATACGAACATTGATATGTATGTACACACATGTATAGAGTAGTCACGTGTTTCATTCTTTATGTTTGTATGTACATACGTACATAATCATTAAAAAGTTGACATTATGATACAAAAATATTATAATAAAAATAATTAAATAACGACCTTTTATTGTGAAGTTTTTAACACCCGCGTCAACAAAACAATGTACTACCAAATATCGAATAATTTATATTTTTCCAAAAAAATTTGCAGATTTTTGTTTGTAGCTTCAAGTAATCTAATCAAAGTCATTTGAAAAGTAGGTATATTGGTTATATATTTTTAATTAAATATTTTTATGAGGCACTAAAGTATTTCCGCGTTTTCATTCACTGTTGTATTTGTGTGATAAAAAAAATAAAACGGAAAACTTCGACATACATATGTCAACTGCGATAACAAATGAACGCGTAATACAACTGTACTCTCCGCACAACACACGCGCCACAACTGTGAGATGAACTTCCAAATTGTTCAAAATGTGCTCCAACAATCCCCAACCCACGGCAAACTGATAAGATAGAGCGGGAGAGTTACGATTTGAGCATAACAACTGAGAGAAACCAACTGTTGAATTTACCAGTGATGCCAACGTTTCCAAACTACTTAAAAGTTTTAGAAATACTGTATTGCAGAGATATCTGCTAACGTGTTTGGGTCTGTAATACATAAACAAATTTGACTAATTAATGCATTTGGGATCTTATGTTTTTTTATCCTGGCATTACTTCAATTTTTCTATTAAAGATATAGTTAAAATTTAATTTTCAAATCTTATAAAACAACTTTATGTGCAAAAAATTAAATTCAAAATTATCGAAGATCACTGTGTTTTAAGAACATTAATTACCTCATTTAAACAATACTTTGTTGTTATTTAAGTTAATCCAATCCTAGACCTGGTGAACAGGAGAAGGACTAAATTAATCAGAAACTGGTTTCATATTTAACAAGTAGAAATCACACTTAGGTACATAATCGAATTCAACTGAATAAACCTTTTTTAATTTACTATACTTAATACTTATGATTCTCATGAATATGACTTCAAATTTGCAAAAGTTTGATTTTTGAGTTAGCTTTTTTTAATAATTATTAATACATGTTTTTTCGAATACGTTGCCTATATATAATATTTGAAACATTTGTGTATATATGTATGTACGTATATGGATGTATTAGACAAGGGCAGATAATTTTTGAAAGCAACAAAAAATCAAAGTCGGATGAAATTCATTGGAAATGAAAGATAAAATATAAAAAATGAAAGGAAATATCATTTACAGCCGATCTTGGGTCGAGAAGAGGGGTAGTTGGGCGGGGTACTTGTACTATAGCTCAACATTTTTAGTGTCTCTTATATGAGAATTAAGAGTGATGAAGAGTAAATGCGCAACTGGTGTCAAATATTATAAACACTGATTTGGCATTTCACTGACTGTGAGCACACCACATATTCAATATAGCTATTAAGATTGTCAAACTATGTATACATGGTACCAGAATATTAAAATATCATCATCATTCCACAATGTTTTAACATACATACATACATTCATATGTGGGCATGTACTTAACCTAAAGCAATTATAAAAAGTCGCACAAAATTATATAAAAATACATATGAGAAGATGGAAATTTTAGAGTACTACTCTTAAATTCATTTACATTGACAATAAAATGCACTTCGGTTCTTTCATTCACATTTCTCTGCCAGTTGTTGGTTTTTGTTGCGGGTGCTGATAATTTTACTTTGCTTTTTGTATCTCTTCCGCACTACTCATTTTCTTGACATGGCGGGGTACTGTGAAACGAATAAAAATGACATGTTCAGCCTCAATGGCCCCGGCAACCATTGCCCTAAACAAAAACAATAATAGCAAAATATGTAAGTAAAAGCAATGAAGTAACAAACTTGGCATGCATGCGAAACACTTTGTGGCTGAATGTGGAATTAAGTCAAAATCGGTCTGAGTTGTAGAAGGGAATGAGGATCAGCGGGTTGGCACTGTTCTACTCGGTCGTAGCCTGTATTAGCATTAAGTGCATATGCGCATTATAAGCTTCGCAATAATAACAAGTCCACATATTATACTCTTACAATATCATACACAACAAATACCTATCAGTACAGCCACAACTATATACACAAGTATACATACATATGTACATATATGCATATATTTCTATGAGTACTTAAATAAAAGCACGTTTTGTGACACACCAAGTGATTGTACGAATACTAAAAAATGTACCAACAACTAAATGTGTGTGACTGTCTATAGGTTTGGAAGGTTCATTGGAGGTCACCTGGTCAGAGTTCAAGAGCATTGACTAATCAACACTCAAAGTATGTTCACTCAACGAATTTTAATATGAAATGCATTTTACATATTAACATATAGTCATGCATATACAATATGTGGGTATACAGCAACCGCTAGACAACTGCCGTGGACGAGAGGTTGCTGCGAAACTCCAATTCTGCCAATCGAATTTATGTGACCTCCGACGCAAACTCTCTTCTTTATATACATATGTATATATTTATATTTATATCTAAGAATGCGTTTAAAGACTCGTAGGCCATATGTACATATGTACATGTTTGGATCCGGTAGCTCTAAACCATCGATATGCATATACAGTGAAATTCTCCATTACGGACAGTCCGGCTATGAGAACATCTTCCATAACTGGACAAATTTCCTGAACACAACGTTTTCATTATTATTTTCATACAAAAAAATTTGCCAAATAAATTTAGTCGAAATCGGTCGGTCAGGTTCCGGGATAGGTGATTTCACTAATCACTAATGGATGGTGCACGCCTGTCGTTCGATTTTCACACCGGCTCCCATAGAGCCTTCTTGTACCAGGAGGTTAAATTTAATGTATCTGTCGTATTTAGTTATTTTTATCGTTTTTATACGGTCGGTAGGGGTTCTTAAAATATTTGCGCTAAGCAAATTTGGTTGTTATCCCTTTGGCGGTTTAAGAGACATGTTCATTAAACTTATTATTTTCAAAATTTATTAATTCAAAAATTTTTGCCCCCAGATGCCCCTTGCTACTACGACAGTTTCATATCTTAATTTAGTGCTTATTTATGGTACTTTATAGGTTTTCGGTTAATTGCATTTGCAGACGTGGCAGTGGTCCGATTACGCCCATCTACGAACTTGTAATTTTTTTACTAAGAAACGCGCATACCAAGTTTCATCAAGATATGTATGTCAGTTTTTACTCAAGTTACAGCTTGCACGGACGGACGAACGGACATTCACCCGGATTTCAACCCGTCTCATCATCCAGCTTTAGTTGATACATACAACCGTTAGGTGAAAAACACTTTTATACTATATGTACATATGTAGCAACAGGTTGCAAGATTATAATGAGTAAAAAATTATTTTATATATAATATAATATAATTTTAAGCTTCTTCAAAATTCCGAAACTGAAAGCGGCAAAACACAATTTAGAAGTAATAAAAATAAAATTAATTTCGAACATAAAGCGTTCATAAAATCTACTATTCCTAGGAATATACTTTTTGAGTAAAATTAATTTTTAAAACATTTTGCTACTCTTCCGTCATTTGTTGTTTATCCACAGCAGTTTCGTAACATGCCGCATGTTACTTCAATTCAAATTAAAATTATATAAAAAGAGTTTGGTTTGATCTGAAGCTGGGGGTAATAAAAATATTTACCATATCAATACAAATTAAATAAAAAAAAACAAAGAAATTGTATTTGCTATATGTCTTGTTTATTATAATATTCCGATACTTTTTTGCTCTACTATTGTTAACTGGAGAAGAAAAGTTCAAAGCTCCCTGCCCACGCGTATTTATTTCCTTAATTTTTTTTTGAGAATTCAATCGGACCAGAAAAAGATTTTGCTCCGATGTTGTAATGAAAAACAGGCAATCAATCCCGGAAATGTCTAAATCAGTATTTAACAGTTTAAGCTTTGTCCGATTGTGTATAACATCTTATAAGCTCTTTTATTGTAACTTGTTAGTCGAATATCTTTTCCGATTTTCAATGCCTGCGCCAGTAGTAATACTTAGCATGCTCTACAAATAGTAACATGACAAAGTTTATGCCCTGAGTTCCTCTGGGTCCTAATATACTTATTATATGTATGTATGTATGTACCAGCATATTATGACAGTGTATCCATATTATGTATGAGTATGTTTGAGTGTAGTCAGTTGCCAGTTTCTGTCCTCTGTTTGCACTCTTTTGTGTGACTGTTTGTATCGCAAAAATAATTCTAAAAATACATGGTAATGGTGATGGCTCAGGTCGCGCGGTCGTCGCATTTAAGATATACAAACATATGTATGTATGCATATACACATGTACATACTACCTACATACATATGAAGACATTTTACTTGGCATTTGCTCGAGCACGCTCACTGTCCCTATGACAGAGGAATTCTTTTTTAGAAATTTAGTCGTTGTAATAAAAAAATTATGTGAACAACATATGTACATACATGCTTATGAATGTATGTATGTATGTACATATGTGTATACGATTTTCATTATAAAGCGTACAAAAGCGTATGGATAAACAAAAAACCTTATTTTAATATTACATCCAGCTTTACTTCGATAGCCTTTCTCTCAATCTTAATCTGATTAGTTAGCACGAAAGATGGCTTATACTGATGATCAATTTTGTTATAAACAGCAAAGTCGTAATTGAAACAGTTGAATAATTTTGGTAAAATTTACATGTTTCTGCATTTTGGATTGCTACTGTAACACAATAAAACCACGATGATGCTCATAAATATTTACATTTGATCCCAATGAATGCAATGTCGTTAAACATTTAAAGGGAGGTATTTGGCATTCAAAATTATTTTTTCTAAAAAAAACGAGTTAAAAATACAAGGATAGTGCTGAATTGAAGATATGTATCTATGTATATTTAGCTGTAAAAGTACGAATTTGAGCAGATCTATCATCTAATAATTTATACCACAAACTAGAAAACTGCACACCTACCAAAAGCTACTAAATTTTTAATGCGCTTTAATGGACAATGAAACTTACGTTAAACAGAGTATGAGCAACTTCCAGGCAAAAAACTTTTGTCGCCTGTGTTTCCGAATTTATTCGCATGCAATCCTTCTGTTTTCGACGTTTTCGCTGTGGTAAAACCGGGCGTTGAATGTTCGATAGTTGGTAAAAATAAAAAAAACAGCATACGATGCGTACATTATTTACGTTGCTCTAAAACGATAGATGTTTTTGTGTGAGATAAAAAAATAATACTATTTGATTACAAATAAATAATAGTTTTCCTGAAAATTAATTCAAGATCACAAATTTATCACGGCTGAAGAAGACCAAACTATTATTGTAATCTCAGATACCCGATACTTTTATTTCATAGGGCTTGCTAATATTATTTGCTAATAACTTTTGCAGATATGTGTATGTATGTATGTATGTACATATGTACTTACATATGCATACATATATTTTTTGAATTTATTGGTGGGCAGGACAAAAATGTATAAAATGGCTCACTTGGTTACACTGAGCACTTCGCTTATTTATGAATAAAGCGTTTCATGCGTATGCAAAGGACTCTATTTCTCGATTTTGTACTAGGGGTTATTAACATTTTTATCTTTACGAATCGCCAAATTGGTTAAAACTTAATCATCCTCACATCACATTTTTATAATGTACCATTGGAAGTATACCTAAATTCCAAATGGACTGACGGCTAATCCCAAAACGCTAAAATTGTATACCATATCTAGTCGGCAGGTTGATGTGTTTCCGGTTTTATGCGTCTCGATATCTACATAAGTTTTGCAACAATAACTAACATAATTATTAGTTTGTTTTGCAAGGCTATGTCTATATAAAATTATATGGAAGTATGTGTGTATATATAGCTAATATATAAGGATATATGTATAATATACACCCAATAGTTATGTTTACAAATGAACGCTGATTGTGGTATAAAAGACGATGTCTTGCATATTTTGTTTATCTACCTTATCATATTACGGTATATTGTTATAATCCAATCTTACTTACATACATACATATTTACTTATATTCAAAGTTTTTATATGTATTTACATTCATCAGGTTCTGGTGACAACGGATTGGCATTCACCACAAAAGAGAATCATATCAACTTATTCGCACTGTTTATTTGGCTTTTCGTTCTTCTTTCAGTAGTCAATTCGCTCAAACAACTTTAGACAAAAATGAAATTTGCATTTTGTATCAAACTCGTACTTTTTAAATTTTTTTAATTATACATCCTTAACACTTATAATTTTCCTCTAAAAATTTTAAGTTCCATTGTACATATTCTATTGTAATCGATTTTGCAACCGTCGCAATTCCACTACATCTCACTTTGTAGTTTGTTTGTATTATTGATTGACACGATTTGACATGTTCTGCCCCCACGATTTATAATTATATATAACACTCCTATTAATATACTTATATTTGTATGTGTGTATATTGAGTATGCACATTTAATGTTCGTTTCACTTGCTCGTTTGCTTTGACTCGTGCGCACTCCAGATAGAACGCGACCTCCACGCAAAAGCGTTGCAAAAACAACTGATTCTCAAAAATGGGCGAGAGATTTTTCAGTGCTTCCAATTGATAATATGATCATCGCCCGCTCTCTGTTCTTAAAACTCTTTGTCTACCCATACTTTGATTAATGTTTTATAAATTTTATTCATTCTCTTATAAAGAGAAATGTATTGAGCAAACCTCTTTTTAATGATAATTTCAGTAATATCACTTGTTACATATGCTAGTGTGTGAATAGTGTATATACATATGTATGCACATATGTACATATTCATATTTACATACGTATATGTACTTTACTAATGTTTATTTTTATTACTCTACAACTTCATTGCTTTATTTCACCTGCTGCAAGAATCGTTAACGATGAATCACTACTACAAACTGTTCGTCCTCAATGGCAGAATATCAGTAGTAAACAATATCGCCTGCGAGCTATCTAAAGTAATGAGTTTCCAAATATAAATTTGGCTTTTAATTTTATATAAATTACAAGCAACATTAATTAGTGGGTGTTAAGTATCCAAATAGCGCAGTACGATTTTCTTTGATGCTTTCGATGGCTGGGCATCACTTTTATCAGGTTCAACGAGGACGATGATACCGTCCTAATTATCTAAATCAGTCTTTTAAATTTAAATTTTGAAGATTTTTAGTTTTTGCTTTGAATTCGAAAATACTTACATACATATGTACATACTTCATGCATACCCATATGTACATATCGCTCATTTGCTGCAAGACCGGCATAAATCAAAAAACGTGATTTTTGAGTTAATGATGCAGAATTGTTCGTTATATCATACTTCATGTTGAGTGAAAAATTCATATGAATACCTCTTATATGCTCCGCTTGAGAAGAGAATATGTTTCCTGTTTTCCGTGTAAGGTAAGGTAAGTTGAAAACTTTAAACGCGTTTTCTGGCGAATCGATTTTTTTGACTTATGCCGGTCTTGCAGCAAATGAGCGATATATGGTTCAAACAAAGTTAATGGTTCAGAGTGATATCCATACGTTGAGACTAATTTTGATAAATTGTAAATTGGAATGTACAATAAATTCCGAATGATTCTTAAAAAAAATAGAAGATATTCCCGATTTACTAGGGAAAACTTTATAAATGTATATTGTTCTGAAAGCATTGAACAATTTTATACAAGTTCTCTACTTTTAAATTACTAACATTCGACTTATTAATTTTTATAGAAGCTATTGCATCTGCCCGCATATTATCGTTATATAGCGAACATACCCATATGTACATATGTAAATAGTCCAGATAAGTCGGTGTCTCTACATAACAATCCAAAGCAAAAGGGCAAAAACTAACTAAATCAAACCTTCTCGTGCCTCAACTGAAGCCACTTACGAGTATGTCGACTTTCCAGTCTCTTAAAGTACAACCACTACTTACAAAACTCGATATAATAACTGAGATGATTGTTTATTTGTTGGTTGGCGAGGAGTCACGCTTTGGTCATATCGGCGCGGTGTTTGGCCACAGCAGTTCAGCGGTCAAGACACTGGTCAATGCACAAAGCCACTTGCGCATGCGGTGCTGTTACAATTTCAAATGCCAGTAGCATCGGCAAAAGCGTAGTGGCTATTTAGGAATGCCACATCGCCACTCAAGGAATTCAATGAAGAATGTGTATTAAGCAAAAAAACTATACAAATTAAAAGAGAGCTGCAACGGAAGCAAAGTTGTGGAGAAGAAGTTGCCCGAGCACCAACACTACACGATAGAATACGAAAAAGAAAAAAAGACAAAATTAAATCTTCAGATATTTGAACTTGTTTCAACAAGAACAAATTCATATCGGTTGGTTACACTTATTAGAACTCTTACAGTTGCAGCGACGCCAGATATCGCCAGTAGCACCAGCAGCAAGTAAGCGTACTAGTTGCCCGCAATTTAAACGCGTTTTTATACGCCTTGTAAATTACATTTTCAGAATTGTTTTGTCTCGTTCTGGTCATGTCGCGCAGATGATATCAAGCTCCGCTGCGCATACTTTCACATATCTGTGCTCATCTACTTGTCTAACGTTGTTAAAGGGTTTTTGTTTACCACATCAGCACAATGGTAAAAGAATATTCAATTAAATTTACGTAATACTACGTGCAAAACATTGCGAGAGTTTGGAAATAATTGACTTTAATGATTAAGTATACCAGTTAGTTTACAGTAATTTTGCGACTGAGATGTGAGACGCTGTTTTTTGCTAATTTTGGGTTGCTAAAATTGAAAATGAGAGTAGAAATTTCCTACCACGTAGGATTTTTCCTTCATATTTGTTAAGTATTGTTGTTATTCATTAACAGTTCAAAATCTACTACGTATATTTACATCAGTTTATTTTATAAAAATGGTGAATTTAATACATTGAATATGTATACTATAGTATAATACAAATTTTCAACGGTGTAACTAGTAACTTTAATATAATCTATACGATCTGATTTCGCCAATAATTGTAGTTAAACTACAATATGTACTAGAAAATATCTTCAATTATTTTAAAGATATTTTACATATTAAACGATATACTACATATGTATTTGTATAAAATCAACTACTAACAAGTAAGGAAGGCCTAAGTTTGGGTGCAAACCGAACATTTTATATACTCTTGCAACTTGCAAGAATCAAAGCCGGGGAAATACTTTAAGGTGTAAAATCAATCATATAAAGCAAAGTCAGCCGGCTGTTCGAAATTCCTAATATTGTAATAGTTGTACAGAGGCTAGTCCAACTTTTCGCTCGAATTTATGTATTTTGAGCACAAAGATACACCGTTATGAATGAAACACTCTCTCTTATTTTTATTGGGATAACTTACATATTCACCGTTATATGAGATACAAAGTCACCACGAAATTCGAAAATTTTAATATTATGTAAATTTGGGCTAAGGGAAGTATTAGTCCGATTCAACCCATTTTTGACATGCAGAAATACCATTATAAGAGAAGGATTATTATTTAATTTCAGTTATATATATCACACATTGACCGACATTTTCGATCAAAAGTCAACTATAGGTACCGGGGTCTAAATATTCGGTACCTAGGGGTTTAAACAGTTTTTATTGGACTTAAACACTTTGTGGTCTTAAGGTGGCACACACTAAAGATAGTATTATTCGTGCAAAGTTTTATCCCGTTATATGAATTGCTTCTGCACCAGAAACTGAATAAATTAAGTGGAATTTAAAATTGTGCTATATGGGAAGTGGGCGTGGTTGTTGTTCGATTTCATCTATTTTCACAATGTGACTTAAAAAGTAAGAAGAAATTCACGTACTAAATTTTGTCGAAATCAGTTAGTCGAGTCCCGAGATATGGGATTTCGCCAAAAAGCGGGCGGTACCACGGCCATAATAACAACGACATTTTATTTAAATAGAAACGTTTGTAAATAAATTAAAAAAATAAGTAAAGATATTGTTAACGATATTCAATAGATTCAAACTTCTTATTTCGCAAAGTAGTGTAACCGACTGATAAACGTCAGTTCCTTGATTTTGATATCTCTACTGACTATGGTGGGTTCATAAAACAACGGTAGTTTTAAAATTTCTCGGCTTTAGAGAGTCCAATTATTATTGTTGATTACGATACAATTTTCAGCATTATTCATTACATACTTTGTCTGCAGCAGTCGCAAAGGTTAGACAGGGTTTTAAAATAAATAGAATCGTTAAGGGACGTCGTTTTAAAAGCATAGGTGACATTAAAAGCGCATCACTGAAAGAGCTAAAGGCTATCCTAAACATTGAGATTGAGAAGGTTTTCGACGATAAGAAAAAGCGCTGGCATAAGTGCATAATATCGAATGGAGACTATTTTCAATGTGTAAATACCTCGTACAAGCGTAATAGTAAGAGTGAATGATGAAACGCAAATGTTTTGAACCAAAATACATTTAAAAGGATTAGATATTGTATGTTTAAATATGAGATGTTCTAAAAGTGTAATGTGCTAAACCCATAGCCAATTTTAAAACTTATCCTCATTTAAACTTCATTCTTGAAAATACATAAATTTACACACATACTCGTATTACTTATAGTGTTATATATACATACATATACGTACGTATATGGGATATAAATGATCAGGATGACGAGAGGAGTTGAAATCCGAGTCTGTACACCATTAATTGGAAACGTAACGGGTGATTTTTTTGAGGTTAGGATTTTCATGCATTAGTATTTGACAGATCACGTGGGATTTCAGACATGGTGTCAAAGAGAAAGATACTCAGTATGCTTTGACATTTCATCATGAATAGACTTACTAACGAGCAACGCTTGCAAATCATTGAATTTTATTACCAAAATCAGTGTTCGGTTCGAAATGTGTTTCGCGCGCGTGTTTTGTTCAGCGATGAGGCTCATTTCTGGTTGAATGGCTACGTAAATAAGCAAAATTGCCGCATTTGGGGTGAAGAGCAACCAGAAGCCGTTCAAGAACTGCCCATGCATCCCGAAAAATGCACTGTTTGGTGTGGTTTGTACGCTGGTGGAATCATTGGACCGTATTTTTTCAAAGATGCTGTTGGACGCAACGTTACGGTGAATGGCGATCGCTATCGTTCGATGCTAACAAACTTTTTGTTGCCAAAAATGGAAGAACTGAACTTGGTTGACATGTGGTTTCAACAAGATGGCGCTACATGCCACACAGCTCGCGATTCTATGGCCATTTTGAGGGAAAACTTCGGACAACAATTCATCTCAAGAAATGGACCCGTAAGTTGGCCACCAAGATCATGCGATTTAACGCCTTTAGACTATTTTTTGTGGGGCTACGTCAAGTCTAAAGTCTACAGAAATAAGCCAGCAACTATTCCAGCTTTGGAAGACAACATTTCCGAAGAAATTCGGGCTATTCCGGCCGAAATGCTCGAAAAAGTTGCCCAAAATTGGACTTTCCGAATGGACCACCTAAGACGCAGCCGCGGTCAACATTTAAATGAAATTATCTTCAAAAAGTAAATGTCATGAACCAATCTAACGTTTCAAATAAAGAACCGATGAGATTTTGCAAATTTTATGCGTTTTTTTTTTAAAAAAAGTTATCAAGCTCTTAAAAAATCACCCTATATAAACACAACGAATCACATTAAGGAAGGCACCTGTGGCGTGAAAATCATTAAAAAGTTGGCGAGGCCCCAAAACAGTTTAATGTATATATTTTTAACCATTCTTACGATACTGATATAGGTGAATGGACCTCGTCTATTTCTCATATAACACTATTTCAAATTCCATCTGATTCTTCTCTTTCCAGTATGCAAATCAATCACTATAAAATGTATTGGATTAAAACTTCGCATGGATAGTGCCTCTGAGATGTGCCATTTTAGGACCACAACTGTTCCAGCCCCTAGAAACCGAATATGGAACCTAGCTTTTAATAGGAAACTTTTATTTACTTAGCCCGAACTTAACCCTTTCTTAATTGTCTTTTATTTACATACATATATATTTACATGGTTCAATAGAATAATTTTCTATAATTGATCTACAAAAAGATTTCGTTGTCTAAAAGAATTTAATTTTCAAATATTTTTTTTTTGTTCGCCCATAATCTTGCAAAGTAGCTGCAATCGTCAATGAAATTTTCTGTGGTGATATATAAAATATATGTCAAGAAAGAGGTGTACAAAACAAAACCCAGACATCTTACAGAATTTAATCAGTCCATTAAATTGATAATTGGTGCAACCCCAACTCCAACCCTTCAGGGCGCAATTAATACTTTTATAATTAGGTGTCACATATGCAGGGCTGAGCCTGGAAATCATTTATGGTCGATAACTTTTCAAAATTATTAATTATATAAAATAAAATAAAATTTGCTATACAATAAAAAATATCAATGTAATGCATTGATTTTTTTTTTTTTTTTTTTTATAAATTATTTGTACAATACTTAATATTCTACAAATAAATATCTAGCAGCACTAGCAGCAGAGGCCTTCGGCTGCATTGATTAAAAAAGTTATTACTGTTTGTTTTTGTAGAACGATCGCATTTGCCATGATTAAAAGGTAAGTATTGGAAATTAGTAGTTAGTTCAGTATTAGGTAACGTGCACCCACAAGATGATTGATAACGAATTTTTATTTTAATTCTATTGCTACATATACATACATATGTATGTAGCATATGCATAGGCATTTGAATTTCTCTACACTAGTCGCCATCAATATTGTGACGAAACAGAAATTGTAAATTTAAATGTTTAATATTAAAATGTTTTTTTTTCTTATTAGTTAAAACTGTAACTATTACAAACCTAAAAAAATATTATACTAAAAATACAAAATTTAAACTTAACAAAATGAAAATAATGAAGAGGAATTTAGTAGAACCTCTTCTTTTATGTTTCAAAAGAGTCCTGACGGTACAGTAGAATCGCGCAAAAGTTAACTCGCGAGAAAGTTAAACCTTCGGCTAAGTTTACCGATTTTGAGCGTCCACGTACTGCTCTAAAAAGTTAACATTGGGTTAACTTTTTTGAGCTTTTCTATTTTTTCAAACCCAACCGTTTGTTTGGCAAGAAAAACAAGCTCGGATATTCCCCTCATTGCTATGTATTCCCCGAATTTCTATGCAAAAAATTATAGTCGGTGTCGCGAGGTACATACATACGTAGTGTGTCATGAGCGTTTAATCTTGCGAGTTGTTTATGGTTAGTGTGTTAAAAAATGCCAACAAAGCAGAGAAAATCATTGCAAATCAGGTTAAATTTGCATCAAAAAGCTGAGATTTTAAGAAAACTCGATGAAGGTATTCATGGAAATCGATTGGCATTGGATTATAATGTATCTAAGGCGGCCATCTCAAAAATAAAGAAAAAACGTCATGAAATTTTGGAGGCAGTGGCAAACACACATGAAGTTGCAACCAAGAAAACTTTACATAAATCGGAATATAAGCCAAAGACAGCGTAATTGTGCAATGAGTGGTCCAATTTTGAAGGCAAGAGCCAAGCTCGAATTTGCCAAATTGCACACAGGGAAACAGTTTCATGCAAGTGATGAATGGCTTGTAAATTTCAAGAAAATATTCGGTATTCGCCACTTAAAAATTTCTGGGGAAATCCTCTCAAGCGACAAGTCAGGAATAACACCGTTCATTCATAATTTGCGGACAAAAATGAATGAAGTGGAAATTTCGGACATGCAGCTTTATAACGCAGATGAATCTGGATTATTTTATCGTTTCCTGCCCGATAAAACATTTGTCGCGGCAAACGAAAAGACGGCACCTGGCCGAAAAATAGCAAAGGATAGAATCACATTTACGTTGTGTGCGAACGCAGATGGTTCGCATAAGTTGAAACTATTGATAATTGGTAAATCCGCAAACCCCCGTTGCTTCAAGGGGTTTGAAAACCCATTGGAATATGCTAACTCGCAAAAGTCTTGGATGAATTCAGAGCTATTTTTCCGCTGGTTCCATCATTCCTTTATTAAGCAGATAAATTTATTTTTTCTATCCTTTAAAAATTTTAAGTGTGCCAAAATATTTGTCAGGTTCTCAAATTTTCTGCTGAAAATAATTTACCACCAAGGGCATTATTGCTGATTGACAACTGTACTGCACATAAGCCAATTGACAAGTTACAGTCAGATGATGGAAACATTGCGGCAATGCTTTTACCAACTAACGTGACAGCTATTTTGCAGCCCATGGATCAAAATCCCATAAGACTGGTTAAGTTAGAATACGGGGCTAAACTGTTATGGAACATTGTAGCACAAGAAAACATTCCGGTTGAGAATATTTTGAAAGGACATTCAATTCGTGATGCCATCTTGCTGCTTAAATTAGCATGGGATGAATTGCCAAGAGCTGTGCTTATAAAAGCTTGGAAAAATATAAAACAGTGGGACGATGATCAATACGACAGCGAAGACGAAATTCCATTGCTTACATTAATTAGATCAAATAGTTCTCACGATGATACACTTCGAGAGGTACAATCGTTATTGTCTAAGTTGGGTGGTGTTGACGTCAGCAGTGAAGACATCGAAAATTGGAACGACGATCAAAATACGACGACGGAAGATGATGAAGATTTCGAAGTGTCTGACAATGAAGATGAAGAACCAGTTGTCGAGGAAGATATGCAACAACAGAAAGTCAGTTTTCCCGAAGCAGTTGAATGCATCAATACCTTGATAAAGTGGTATGAAAACAATAATGATGCAAATCAGATATCACATCTTATTAATATGCTTACGAAAAGTGTCAGGAGCTATTACACAAAAGAAAAGAAACAAACAAGTCTCGACAGCTTCTTTAAACCAGCCCTTACAAATTAATATGTATGTACATACATATGTATGTATGTATAATGTGAAAAAGTACAAACTAAATCTAAGTTTATGTTTTGTTAAGAGTAAAAGTCAGTCATGCAAATAAATTGAACGTATTATATCACCAAAATTATGTTTATTTCCGTGAAAATCGAAACCCCTTTGGAAAAGTTAATATTTCGGAAAAGTAAAACACCCTTGGGACATTTTGGTTAACTTTTTCGCGATTCTACTGTATTTAAAATATTTAAATGTGTACTTTGAGTTGGCCAGCCTATCGTTTTAAAACCAACATAAGTCAAAAAACTTTATATCATGGGACATTAACCTGTTGCAATACAATGGATTCCCCAACAAGCATATCACAGAAGAAAATATATTAATTAGAGTACTCAAATATTATTATTGGTTTATCGAGTCGGCGATAGGAACCAAGACAACCAGTACATTACAGGTTTTGTCCGAAAAGTAATAGGTCTGAATCAATTTAAAAAATTATTGAATCAATCGTTACAATTATCTAAATACTTTCAAAATGGGCTCCTTCTGCGTCGATGCAGCGCTGCCAGCACGATTTCCAATCATTCAAGGCGTCATGGAAGGCATTAATCAGAATAGCCTTGAAGCCGAGGTGCATGCTTATCGCTGCACTTTCTATTTATGGTCGTCAGTGAGTACTTTTGGAACCATCTTCGCGCACACTTGCGCATGTTCAAGTGCTTAAGAGTAAAAGTCAGTCATGCAAATAAATTGAACGTATTATATCACCAAAATTATGTTTATTTCCGTGTTTTTTTTTCAAAATCGAAACCCCTTTGGAAAAGTTAATATTTCGGAAAAGTAAAACACCCTTGGAACATTTTGGTTAACTTTTTCGCGATTCTACTGTATTTAAAATATTTAAATGTGTACTTTGAGTTGGCCAGCCTATCGTTTTAAAACCAACATAAGTCAAAAAACTTTATATCATGGGACATTAACCTGTTGCAATACAATGGATTCCCCAACAAGCATATCACAGAAGAAAATATATTAATTAGAGTACTCAAATATTATTATTGGTTTATCGAGTCGGCGATAGGAACCAAGACAACCAGTACATTACAGGTTTTGTCCGAAAAGTAATAGGTCTGAATCAATTTAAAAAATTATTGAATCAATCGTTACAATTATCTAAATACTTTCAAAATGGGCTCCTTCTGCGTCGATGCAGCGCTGCCAGCACGATTTCCAATCATTCAAGGCGTCATGGAAGGCATTAATCAGAATAGCCTTGAAGCCGAGGTGCATGCTTATCGCTGCACTTTCTATTTATGGTCGTCAGTGAGTACTTTTGGAACCATCTTCGCGCACACTTGCGCATGTTCAAGTGCTTCGTCACAATTTCATCAGCGATCTCTTTCACACTTCACATACCACTTCTTGTTAAAGCAACATCTGGGTAAGCCTGCTTGATCATATCAAAAGTCTTTGTCGCAGATTTAACGAGTTTCACACAGAATTTGATCTCTGCACTAACGAACGCCCCAGAGCGTATCCACCTATTTTGGCTTGTGCAAATATTTCTTTGTGATTACTGGTGTTGTAAGCATGTTTGAATTTCATGTGAACAATATACTTATACTTAGATGTAATTTTCTCAAAATGTGCTTGCTTAGTATTAAGACATTTAAATAAATTTTTATATTTTAAGCACAGTTTAGTACCGGTGAAAGCTTAATACAAAGTTGTTTCATTTTCGCGTACTCAAACCTTTACACAAATAAAAGCTTTTAACGCGTACCTCTCCAATTACCAATTCGTTCACATACACATCACACCGTACTCATGAAAATAATAAACAATAAGTGTTTAAGTATGTAGTATATCCGTATCTGACCTAATAAAGAGCTCAAGCTTTCCCCGTTATTTTGAATTAGAAAGCTTTCAAGCTTTACTGACAACCGAGAAAATTGCTGCCAACAAGTATCAATCAAAATGCCTCGAAAACTCTAATTTCATTACACTTTAAATTTGAAAAGGTTAGACATGCTTTATTTAGTAATTATATTTGGGGTACTCACAACTTGTCATAAAGCAGTTTAAAAATTTTGTTGTTGCATACTAAAATAAGTTTACACAAACACAACTCTGAACGCTATGTTTTCGGATCGTTATAACTTATAACTTTCTGAGACTATGTGAAACCACTAATTGTAAATATTAAAATTAAATAATTAAATTCACTTTGAAATCATCCCTAAATGCCGCTAATATATTAGATCGTATAGAAAGTTATGTTTTTGATTTATGAGCCTATGGGGACTATTTTAAATGCAAGTTTTTCTACCACTTAAAAATATTTAAATATTTTAATAAAATTTATAAATGTTCAGATTTTATTTAAAAACTTCCACAATGCTAATGCGGCTTTGCGAATGAGTAGAGTGCATGTAAGTATATAGATTTATATTTGTATAAGAACCAAATTATAGTTTACTGACGATCTCTGGAAAAACACCGACACCTTTTAATCAAATATTTTTTAGTTATTATAAACTCCAAGAGCAGTCCCTTTCTAGTCGCCTATTGTGAACACATTTGCACAAACCTAGAGTGTCAATGATTATTACTTCAATACTTTACAACAAATTGCTGCCTTGTTCCATAAATTCTATTCATACACAACATTTTGGTATGTATGATGAAATATAATCCATTTTCTATTAATCTAAATTTTCGTGATAGAATATTATGTTATATTGGACTATTTTCGTTCAGTAGAGGTCTTCGAATCTTGTAATAAATAAATTTTATTCATAAAGTAAAACTATGTTAATTAATTTCACACTCCGTTTTTTATTATTATTATATTTAGTTATTCATATGCAAAGGTGTTATTTTATTCAGTTTTAAAATAATATGCACACTTATTGGTTCATGTTTTGCAAATACTCGGAAAAATATATGAATGTGTTGAATAAAAATATTTTGTATCTGAATTATTAAAGTGTTGGAAATTATAAGTGTGCATGTTATATATGCATGTATTTACCACATCATATACATTCCGTCTTAAATGAAATTAAAGCAGTTAAATAAAGATACATATATTGATCAATAAATTATGTACATATATATGGTCTAAATGTTACAACATATAATTGTACTTTAAAAGCATGTAATGAACTGTGAGGTAATTATTTATTAGTAATTTAATATCTATTATACATACATATACTATTTTATTTATTTTTTCTTAAAATAAAAAGAAAAAATGAGTACTTAAGAAGTATGTATATTTTGATTATTAATATCTGTATACTATATAATGCACTTATATACATTTAGATATATTTTTGGATACACTTTATGGCATTTAATATTAGTTAATATGTAAAGGAAAAACACTTTATTATGATGTACACATGTAAATATTGAGGAGGATCAAAGAAGCATTCTGTTTGAAATGTTGATTCTAAGTTACTTTTTAAATAGCGAACTACTTAATATTTTAAACATTTTTGTTATTTGTGTTTAACATATATTTACAATTATAAGCTTATATATGTATGTAAGAAAGTTTCGTCATTTGTATTGGAGTTCGTAGTTTTGGTTACATCACAAAGCATTTTATTTTTTAAAGCAGGAAATAGGGTTAAAATAGCATTGACGATATCTAACTTGGCGTTTTGTCTCAGGCATACGGAAAAGTTCGTTCATGCCGCTGCTCCACCCAGGTGTGCGAATATAAGATCTGTTATGAGTAACAAAAGAATGGGATTACTATTAATTTGTTGCATGAGAAATAATTTATTTGCAATGATATACATACGTAGGTCTATATTGCGCGATTAACATTTGCAGACGATCAAAAGGAACGGCAGAGTAAGTTGAAGGCACTGGGAGCTCATAGTAGCTATTACGTACTTCGTCGACATCCTGTCCAAAATTATCTAGATCCTGAAATTAAATTATAATTCATGTTTTTATGTTATAATTCTTCATGTTTTAGAATTTAATGTATGTATTGTATATGTCATACACCGTAATATTATTATTATTACTGGTAATGAACGGTCATCATCTTCCGCAGAACGTTGATTCAAATTTAGTTTCCTTTACTCAAATAACATGAAAATAGTTTTGCTCAGCAATAGTAGCAGAAATTTAAAAAAAAAATATCAAGCATTAAATGATACTTCTGTCACAAAACGGCTCCTCTTAAATGCTCATCATCCCTTCTAAGACTGCTTATAATTATTGGATTATTCGTTAAATAATATCAAGCAAGGAATACAAATATGAAGCAAAAGAGTAAGGACTAATTGTAATACATGTGTATTATTTAGTCCAAGTTATTACCGTGTAGTCTTTTCGAGATGCCTCCAAGGCTGAAGTTAAAGATAAAGTACAAAAAGTGAATGTCCAAAATTTACAAAGCAATTTTCTACGTGACATGACGTCAAACCAAAAATTCCACATATTACCTTCTAGACGAGAAGGTTTCAATGATTGAAACCTTTGAAAATTTTATTTTTGAATCATAAAAAAACACGGCCGAATTTGGCATTATGAATCAAAAATCTTTAAAAAAACCGAAAAGAAAAAAGTCAAAGCAAAAAACTTTTGGCAAATTATTGTTTTTGGGCTATTGACACAACCTTATAAATATTGTACCACAGTGTTTAAATTGAACCATGTACACTATTAACGAAAATTCAAAGCAATCATGCCAAAATCATATTCGTAGTACTTTTATACTCTTGCGATCTCTTGCTACTGAGTATAATAGGTTTGTTTACCTATTGGTTGTAATTATCATCTAAAACTAAGCGACATAGTAATATATATGTATATATAAATGATCAGGATGACGAGAAAAGCTGAAATCCGTGTGACTGTCGCTCTGTTCGTCTATCCGTGCAAGCTAAACTTAAACTTGGTATGCGGGTTTTTTAGTACAACAAAATTTACGAATTCGTAGATGGGCGTAATCAGATCACTGCCACACCCACAAAACGTCATTAACCGAAAGCTTATAAAGGACCATAGCTAAGCACTAAATTAAAATATAAAACTGTAATTGGCGCAGGGGACCGCAGTAGCATGAGGTAGCTGAGTGTGGGTTTAAAATGTTTCAAAAGTGGGCGTGGCCCCGCTCTCTAATAAGTTTAATGTACATATCTCCTAAGCCAACAAAACTACAACAACCAAATTTACTCAGCACAAATATTATAATAACTCCTACCGGTGTGAAAATTGATGAATGCGGTAGATAGCCTCGCTCACTCTACTTATAACGGTACTATTCAAAACTACCGAAAGCGCAATAAATCAATACAGTAGAAACTCGTTTATCCGGCCCTCAGTTATACGGATTCGCGATTATCCGGACTACCAATCGCGACCAATTTATATGTACCTACGTAGAAATTATAGAATCATGAACGTGTCGGAACTTGCATATTCCGCTCGCGCAGTGTGGGGTCGCTGCCGCTGCCCCGCGCGTTTCATTATTGTTTTAGTTCATTTGCAATTGTGACTCCGCTCTGACGTGCGTGTCACGTCTACATATTTAAACCTGCCAAAGCGTAAGAGACAATTTAACGACGCTATATGACTTTATGTAAAAAGTCAGCTAAAACAGGGTTGCATTTTTTTTGCAGGGTTATATTTTTCCATGACATTGCACGCAAATATACATATATCTGACATATTTTACAGCCCTTGCAAATAATTTTCTGCGTGTGTTTGTTGTTGTGCCGGTGCACCGAGAGGAAATATATGCAATTCTTGCACCGTGCAAGGGGTTTGCAAGAGCGAGAGAATACCGCTAGAGTGATACTGTGAGTCTACTACAACTGAAACGAATTCGTGATATAGCAGCAATGAAGAGAAAAAGTTGCTTACGTCAAATGACAATTACCAAATATTTTAAACCAAATTAAACTTATTACCTACCTACTTACTTCATGATTACCAAATGCAAATTACCAAATACATATTGTAGACAAATTATTCGTACATACGTACCTAAATATTTTATTGTATTTCATGATTAATGCTGCAGTTTAGTATTACGTATGTAGTGTAATCTAAGAAAATATGTACATACATACATACATAAGTAAGTGTTCATTTCTTAATACATTGATTTTCGTTGCAGGATATGAATATTTATTTGTTTTTCCTCATACATTCGATTATCCGAATGCCTATCGACAACAATTAGTCCGGTTAATCGAGTTTCTACTGTATTTAGTTACGGCAGAAACATTACATTTGATCTCAGAGGTGGTATAAGAGGGCTTTATGGCAAACGGTGTGAAAATTGGACAATGAGCGGCACTCCCGAAAATATCGGTCAATGTGTGAGATATACTTGTACAATTGAAATTCAGAGAAAATCCCGTCCTGACAATAGTAATTCTGTATCAAAGTCATCCGACTGAATTTACTCCATATGATTAGTAATTGTATGTGAGATTCTTTAATGAAACCTCGGAAACCTCCCATATACTCCGAATAATGATTTGTGTATGAGTTATATATAGTACATATATGTATACATAAAATTGCTTAGATTCCGATCCTCTGGTTGACGTTTTACACATAAGGTTAATGTTCAGCCCTTTCTTATTTGTTGTATAATATTTCATTCATGGAAAAATCAACATTTAAGTATTTTTCGAATTACCTGATCGTTGCCGAGTGCATTTTGTGGTCGCGACTCGATTGAATGAATTGTCATCATTAGTATGACATAAAGCATTAAGATGGTTATTATTTTCATCATTTTTCCAATTTTAAATCCAATATTTTGCTCTGAAAAAAACAAACAACTATTTTTTATATAGTACATATAATTAAAATATAGAATAATGAACACATGTTTACAAATATACGTATTTTGGCAAAAACACAATACCCATATTTAATTGACTAGAGAAATAAGAAGCTATACGTAAGTTTCCTTTTTTATTTCGGGATATTGCAATCTAGCAACTTACAACTTTATCGTAAGGTTTGACATGGCAGAACGCTTGCCATATGAGCGCTATATGCAGGGGCGAATCCACGGGGGGGAACTGCGGAAAGCTTCCCCCAAAAGTTAAAAGTTATTTATTAATTCCTTCATAAGTGACACTCCTCGAAGTAAAGGACTTTCACAGACAAGTACAAAATTATAAAATTCTACTTTGGTTCCGCCCCTGATTATTTGTATTGTACAGTAAAATAAAATATTCATCTCGGCCAAAAAATGTTATTAATTCGCGAACATTTTAGCGCAATTATTAGTTGCAATTTTCGACGTGGATTAACGCAGCAACTGTGCACTTATGAACTTAATTCAATTTTTAGCGATGAAGCTCCATCAGGAATGAATGTTTATCTATGGCATGGGGAATTCAATCGAGGTCGTAGATCACTCCAAGATCAATTTCGTGAATTTTCACTGTAAAACAAATTTGTTCACGTTGGTGGGATCCAATTAATTTGTCAATCGCTCTAAAAAAGGCTCGATTCGATTGGTCGAGAGAAATGTTATAAAAATACAATAGTGGGGCTTCGAAACCCATTTATGACATCGTAATAGGGGATGAATCGTGGGTTTACGCGTATAAGCCCTAAATTAAACAGCAACTCACTGTATGGGAGATTAGCCGAATTAAAAAAAATTGTTATGGTTGTCTGATTTTTTTTTTTTTTTTTGAAATCAGGAAAATCAACTGCCGCAGACGGACCAACCTTCACCACGACAATGCTTTCACAAATCGACCGAAACAACTGAACCGTATGACTTCTTTTTATTCCCGTACGAAAAAACTAAACTAAAAGGTCAACGTTGTTCGGCACGTGAAGATGCGGTTGATGCACTGAGAACACATGTTTTGGATACACCTCAATCAGAATGGCAAATGTTCTTCGGCAGTTGGTTCAAATGGATTTACATATTATATATTTCGGTGATTAACATTAGTTGTTATTTTCTAATCCCGAAATATAAGTGTCAATTCTCGTAACTTCCCCTGCGTTTAGTTAGCCGCACAATATATGTAGGCGTTTATATGATACACATATGTATGTAGTATATGTGAACATATTACGAAATTCGTATACAGAACGCAATAATATTGTACGATTACAATATTACTTAGATAACTTCCGATGATTGCATTGAATGTAATTACCAACGTAGTAAGACATAAAACCGCAAATGTCTTCTTCACACATAATAGAATATTCCTCAAACTATCACTAATGCATTTAAAATTTGCAATATGGCATTTAAAGTACATTTTTTAATTAAATGCCGTAAAAAAACCAGATTCATGAACAATTATGAAATATCTGTATCTGAATTTAGTATTTTTTTAATAGGCGTACCTTGAAAAGTTTTCTTAATTTTCAAATAATTATATACGTATGTACATACATATATGCATTTTCATTTCCTGACATCCCAAATATGAAATAAAAAAAAAACAAAACTAAAAATTTTATTCCCAAGCATAAGATTAAGAATTAAACAAAAAATAAATGTATTTTCACCAAGTGAAGTTTTACGCACCTTATTCATATTAAAAGTAAATATTTTAATTTTTATTTCCAAACATCTTAGATTAAAAATTAGATCGGGATTAAAAATTAAATTTTGAATTATTTTACAATCCTTTAAGCAAAGCAAATCACATAGAAGTGTATAATATAAAAAGCATTTACGTCTGCAAGGCAACAATGCTGCTACTCGATTGAAACGTAATATTTTTCTCACAGGTAGCAAGATTCATTTCCGCAAATCGTGCCAGACTAGTGTCAGGGCTGGAAATGCCGAATGAATACAGAGCAATAGCATTGAAAGGAATAAAAAGTTTAATTGCAATTCTGCAACACGATTTCATATTTGCCACAAACAATACGTTAAGGTATCAATGTTGCAAAGCTTCAGCAATAGAAGAATGAATAACATGTAACTAAAAATTAAAATATGTATATGTTTTACAGTATAAGAAATGTTTGAAATAGTTTTGGATAATGGCTTCTTTTTCAAATTAATTTTTTATTTTATGTATATATTAATTTGTGAAATATATACATAAAATAAAAAACTTATGCGATCGAAAAGTTTTCTAGCAGCGAAAATAATTGTATGCAATTTAAATAATACATATAACAAAATTAGTTTTTATAAAAGTTCCTTAAAATGTACATATACAAATCTTTTTTAATTAGTCGAGTAAACATTCAAATCCTTCTAATATGAAGTCGATTAGATCGAACAGGTACTATACTCTACCATCATAAATTCCTCATTAAGTCAATTAGATAAACTGGTTGCGTGTATGCAAAATGGAAATAATGAAAGCAGGAGATTGTAAATATACATGCACATGTACCATATACATGTATGTACATCTACGACCACGGCTTATTCTTTGTTATTAAGAGTATATTTGTGTATTAGAGGATGAAGAATGTTTGCATATCTTCAATCAAAGACCCGCAGTCTCAAACCAGGCAAAATAAATTTCACACTCCGCTTTAACAAGAATTACCAGTAGTTTTGCATGCAAACCATGCTGCAAGAAAGATCAACTTACAACTTTTTAGCTTACACCGATTGAATCGATGCATCTTACTAATTTAATAAATTTACCGATAATTTAACCTTTTTACAATACTTTTTAGCTTTCGCTGAAAAATGGTTATTACTATTACCTAATTAATGAAGTAATTTAAAAATTAAATTCCAACGTTAAACTTATTTTAAAATCTTAAAAAAAAATAAACGGAAATAACAAGCCGGCGGAATGATTTATTGCTCCAAAAGTATTTTATTACTTAAATCAAAGAAAATTTTGTACTTTTTTACTAATGGCGTTTGCAAACATTAGGTTATCGTCGCCTACGACAACTTTTGAAACGAGATCTGAAATTTTTTTATCTTGGCGCAGTGAAAGTGTCAAATTTCATTGTCATTACAATTTTAATTCTGCCCATATATGTATATGTACATGCAAATTTATTGTGGCAAATGCTTATCATTTAACTTACTAGAAAAGCTTTCTTTCGAACAAAAACGCATTCATAAGTATGGGTAGTATATATACACAATAATTTGAATATGGTGTTATTAGATCTATTGAAATGTAAATATTTGTATGTATTTATTAAAAAAAGAAAAACTATGTAGTAAATTTGTTTAGTAATTAAAATTTTTTGTTTTCTCCATTAGTATATAACCAACTTTTAATATGTTATTAACTTAAAAGATTTAACTCGGACAATTATATTTGATGAAGTATGTAATAGTAATTATTATTTGTACAATCTTCTCACGGTTTTATTGTCATTTAAAATCAATTGGTCAGTGTCGTACCAAACTTCTTTTCCATTGCAGAAAATTGAAAAAGATTGTATCTTAACATCATTATATGTATGTAGTATCTATGTATGTCTGTTGATTACTGTGTTGTTGAAGTATTGTTGCTTTAGTCTCCAATTAAATACTGCTCGCTGCTCAAATGCAGTTAACGACAATAAATTCAGGCACCGCATAAACACGTATAGTGCCCATAATTTTTGATATCAAATTTCAAATTAACTTGCAAATGTTATTTATCAGACCAATAAACATGTCCTGATTATGAGAGTTTACTCTTTGTTGAACGATAATTACTGCAATATCATAACGGAAGTATAACAATTATAGACAATATTTATATTTTGAACACTTTGCCTTTTTGTTTCTAAAAGTTTTATTTACATATGTTTGTTAAATGTGAAATTACGTATTTATGTTCTGAAAACACTAGTCATATGATGTGAAAGTTGCTATGCTCATACCAAAACATACTTATGCGTTTATTGTAGGATAAACAGGTATCCACCCACAAGTAAAACAACATATAAATACTCATGAATGTGTAAGTATTGTGTTGAATTAGGAACATACGATTTTATGACAACCAACTAATCCAATTTTATTGCATAGGATTCCATTCATATTCGCATACTGATAAATTGGGACGCATGTGATAGTAAAATATTAGATAATGGGTTCAATAGGAAACAAAAAAATTCCAAATACCGGTGATTTGTCCGTTAGTTGCATTACAGTACAGAATTTTAAATTGCAAAATAAATGTATAATATAATGTCTGTATGTAACAGTAAAAAGTTCATACATACTATACTATGTCTCTACAAAGTTTGAAAGCACCAAAATCCCAATCCCAAAAACAAATACGTAAGTTTCTTTAAAACTCTCATTCCATTATATTTTATACTCAATTAAGACATTTCACGTTTCATTGATAATTTGTGTGTATTTACACATTTAATTCGCCACAATCAATGCCAATGAAATTAAAGTTGTTGGAACTAAGTTGAAAATCATTACAATTGATAGATAAGCAATGAGAAACGTTTTGAGGTTTTATAGCTATTTAAAAGTGTGCTGGTACTGATACATTATCTCCCACAGGCTTCCTCTCCATGCAAATAAATTTACAAAATTAAATAATTACAAAAACTGATTGAGCCTATAGTGTAACTCAAAATTAATTGGAAATATTTCTAAAATAAAAATCAAAATATTAAATTTAAAATCAGAATAGTACTATTATTAGTTGTACACTTGATATGTGGATAAAAAACAGAAATATTAAATCAAATAATAAATACTTCCAAAGATTTCTGAAAAACTATGCAATGGTAAACTTAGAGTGTATATCTAGCTAAAACGGTCATATTTACCCCTGACATATTGAAACACGATTTTTAAATTTTATACGATAAAGTTAAAATATACATACTCTTCATAGAAAGTGAAAATGCAATTTGATTTTCCATTTTTTCAGCATTAATATTAATGCGTGGCGACATACTAAAGTAATAGATTAGTTGGCTATTCGCATCGCTTAGTCGGTAAAATAAGCCATTTTATACTGCCTACATCTCACATATATGAACTTGATTATTTGTAGTTATTGGACGAAATTACCTTAAAAGTTATAGATGTACTACATGAGTACGAAAAATACATGAAGAAAATACATTGATTATTTTTTTCACCCGCTTTGCACTAATAATATTCATATTTTGAAAGCAAATTCAAATGAAGAAAAGGCAGAAGAACTTTTATTATATACACTATTTTTTGTATTGTAAGTAATGTTAAAAGATATATGTATATGTATATATTAAAGTATGAATAATTATATGCCACACTTACCTTACAGAATATATAGTTATTTCAATTTGTTTACAAATTTAATACGATTAAACCAATTAAACTTTGTTTTACCAGAAATCACTTTTCTATCTTGCGTTGAAAATTCAAAACCTCAACTTTATGCCCAGAATTTTTTCTTTATATTGCTGTTCACACTGTTAACTATGCTGGCAATCTGACGCAGTATCAATCGCTACCTAGCTTTTTATACAGAATAGCTCAAAAAGTTGGTAAGCTTACATGCGCACCCGCAACATTCACGTCAACTTCAACGATGTCTGCATAAATGTGTAGCATGGCCGATAAATCCATCGTAGTCGAAATGCAAAAGCAACACTTAATATGAAAGCTACCAGCAGGAACAATCGGCAACTCGATGTAATCACCTCGAACTCTGTTCATTATCATTTCCTACTAGATTGTAGTATAATATGTAATTATGTGTGACACTGTTAATAGGGTTGTAAAACCTGTATTTGTGTGTGTAATGGACATGGATCCTCGGCTTATAAGCTGAAAATATGAAGTGTAAATACATTCATTTATTTGTACGAGTGTGTGTTGTTGCAACTTTTATTGGAAACATGTTGCTTTGACTTTGTTCTGTGTTGGGAGTAACGAATACTTAGTAGCTTGCTACCTGTTGCGTGTTCCTCTTTCCTGTCAATGAAAGTGTTAACTGAAACACAATGTTGTAATGATTGCACCAAAATTTTCAATAAATAAATTTTTCACCTAAATATAAATTTTTCGTCAATTACGGATACGAATTGCCTCTGATCTATGTTCTTAATATATAATATAATATATCAGCACCTGCTGTTTCCCAAACTTATTATATTCATTTATACTCTGGCAACATGTTGCTGCAGAGTATACTAGTTTCTTCAGCTAACAGTTGTTTGTATAACCTTAAGCTAGTCAGTATATAAGGATATACATATACAATATATAAATGATCACCATGGCAAGAAGAGTTTAAGTCAGGGTGACTGCCTGTTCGCCCGTCTTACCGTGCAAACAATAACATAAATGAAAATTGAGATATCCTGATGAAATTTGCTATATATGTTCTTTGGAAATCAAAACAAGCGGTATTGCAGATGGACGTAATCGAACCACTGCCTCGCCCACAAAACGTCATTAAACGAAGTCTATAAAGTGCAATAGTTAAGCACTTAATTAGGATGCATGACTGTAATAGTACGGTACAGAGGATCGCAATATAGAGGGACATCTGTTGGCTACAAATTTTTTAAGGTAGGCCATGTGCCAAAAATTGGTAAAATCGAGTGAATACTTTCTGTATACGTCTTCCGCTTACGCGATTATACCGCTTACGCGATTATAGCCGAGTCAACAACAGCGCGCCAGTCGCTTCTTTTCTTCGCTACGTGGCGCCAATGGTGGTGTTAATGCTGGCTCCTAAACAAACGAAATTATCTACAACTCCAAAGTTATGACTGTCAACAGTGACGTGAGAGCCAAGTCGCGAGTGCGACGACTGTTTGTTTGATGACAGGAGATATTTCATCTTGCCCTCGTTCACTGCCAGACCCATTTGCCTTGCTTTCTTGTTCAGTCTGGAGAAAGCAGAACTAACGGCGCGGGTGTTGAGACCAATGGTATCAATATCATCGGCATACGCCAGCAGCTGTACACTCTTATAAAAGATTGTACCTGCTCGATTCAGTTCTGCAGCTCTAATAATTTTCTCCAGCAGCAGATTGAAAAAGTCGCACGATAGGGAGTCGCCTTGTCTGAAACCTCGTTTGGTATCGAACGGCTCGGAGAGGTCCTTCCCGATCTTGACGGAGCTTTTCGTGTTGCTCAACGTCAGTTTACACAGCTGTATTAGTTTTTCGGGGATACCAAATTCAGACATCGCGGCATAAAGGCAGCTCCTTTTCGTGCTGTCGAAAGCAACTTTGAAATCGACGAATAGGTGGTGAGTGTCGATTCTCCTTTCACGGGTCTTTTCCAAGATTTTGCGCATGGTGAATATCTGGTCGGTTGTTGATTTACCAGGTCTGAAACCACACTGATAAGGTCCAATCAGTTTGTTGACGGTGGGCTTTAATCTTTCACACAATACTCTCGATAGAACCTTGTACGCGATGTTGAGAAGGCTTATTCCACGGTAGTTGGCGCAGATTGTGGGGTCTCCTTTTTTATGGATTGGGCATAGCACACTTAAATTCCAATCGTTGGGCATGCTTTCATCCGACCATATTTTGCAAAGAAGCTGATGCATGCTCCTTATCAGTTCTTCGCCGCCGTGTTTGAATAGCTCGGCCGGCAATCCGTCGGCCCCTGCCGCTCTGTAGTTCTTCGTCGTAATGGAACGTCTGCTCCATCGTCATCGATTGGGGAATCGGGTTCGCCTTCTCGTGGTGTTATGTGTTCATTGCCATTCAGCAGGCTGGAGAAGTGTTCCCTCCATAATCTAAGTATGCTCTGGGCATCGGTGGCTAGATCACCTTTGGGGGTTCTACAGGAGTATGCTCGGGTCTTGAAACCTTCTGTAAGCCGCCGCATTTTTTCGTAGAATTTTCGAGCATTACCCCTGTCGGCCAGCTTATCAAGCTGTTCGTACTCACGCATTTCGGCCTCTTTCTTCTTCTGTCTGCAAATGCGTCTCGCTTCCCTCTTCAACTCTCGATATCTATCCCATCCCTCACGTGTTGTGGTCGATCGTAACGTTGCGAGGTAGGCAGCCTGTTTTCTCTCCGCTGCGACACGGCACTCCTCGTCGTACCAGCTGTTCTTTTGCACTTTCCGAAAACCAATGGTTTCGGTTGCAGCTGTACGTAAGAAGCTTGAAATGCCGTCCCACAGTTCCCTTATACCGAGTTGTTGACGAGTGCTCTCAGAGAGCAGGAGTGCAAGCCGAGTGGAAAATCTTTCGGCTGTCTGTTGTGATTGCAGCTTCCCGACGTCGAACCTTCCTTGTGTTTGTTGGCGTGCGTTTTTTGCTGCACAGAGGCGGGTGCGAATTTTGGCTGCAACAATATAGTGGTCCGAGTCGATGTTAGGACCTCGGAGCGCACGCACATCTAAAACACTGGAGACGTGTCTTCCGTCTATCACAACATGATCGATCTGGTTGGTGGTTTTTCGATCCGGAGACAGCCAGCTTGATGTATCTTCTTATGCTGGAATCTAGTACTACAGATAACCATATTTCGGGCCCCGGCGAAGTCGATCAGCCTCAACCCATTTAGGGATGTTTCCTCGTGGAGGCTGAATTTACCGACCGTAGTGCCAAAGATACCTTCTTTGCCCACCCTGGCGTTGAAGTCGCCAAGCACGATTTTGACATCGTGGCGAGGGCATCTGTATACATACCTAACAATAATAAGTTGAACTTCCGATTGATTTAATAACTAAACTATCAGTCAATATGTAAGCAATTTCAATGATTTTTGGAGAGAATCTCTAGGTAATAACAGCTTATCTTCTTGCCTGTGATTGTAAATAATGCATGCAATACTCGAAAATCCCATGTAACACTTTGAGAGAGTAAAACATCTTCGATTACACCCGAACTTAGCCCTTCCTTATTTATATGAACAGATGAAATGGATTTATGAACAATTAAGGAAAGTAGGTTCGGGTTCAACTAAAGAGTTAAAGTTCTGTAAACTATTTTTATGTGTCTGTCCTAACTCTAATATATAATCTAGGTAATTTCAAAACTTGTTATTGTTAGGTGTTGCGGACTATGAATCCGTTCAGACGAAAGCCACCTTTGCAAAGTGTCACGGACAGAAGTACGAAGAATAATACTGAATTAGCTTTAGGCGTTGTTGCAAAATGTTCATCAACTATTTACTTTATTTTGGCAAAAACAGTCAAATTCTCCTCATCAAGGAGCATGGAAATGTATAAGCAAAAATCCTCGTATTCCTTGCGAAAATTTAAAGACCACGTGGTCCAAGTGACTGCTTTGAAACAGACCTGGTTACATAATGCTCTTTTATTCGGTTCTGTCTACTGTCTTTATATATCTTTATTCGGTTGTTGAACTTTTTTTCACAAAATAGGACGCGTCATTTTATATCAATTCAAAATATTGTGTATATTATTATGCAAAGGTGAATAATTTTAATATCTATTGATATTAAATATAATTTGATAGATGCAAATGAAACATTATTGCAAATTCGTGGAAATGGCGCCGCTTTGTGTCTGTTTTTTTTCATTGTCTTGTTACAAACAAGTTTACTACTACATTAAGTTTTATTAGTTTGAAATATGATATCATAAACTTATCTAAACTATTTAATTTTTATAGAATTAGAACTTTGTTGTTGGTGTATTAGTACATAGGTATGTTGGAGAAGCTACCTCAAAGAGAGGAACTACAAGTTTTCCCCCGTATAACAGATGATAACAATTCAAAACTAGTGGGGAAATTCAATGACAACAATTGAGAAAATTAAGTATAACTTCTTTGATTTATACCTTAAAATAACTGTAGCATAGGTATATTTTGAATGTTTAAGTACATCAATAAATAATTTCAATAATTTAACTTTAAATTATATCATAAATTGCATAATAATAAATAAAAAATCAATGGTAATAAAAACGATTGTTTTATTGGGCAAAAACAAGGATAGCAACGCTGTTTTACCTATTATACATCAAAAACATGGTACAATAATACCATAATAATTGATGATATTTTATAAGTATACATATACTCTACTAGACTAGACGAAGGAGTTTGGTGGGTGGTCCTATGTTATGCAATATCCAATGACAACAAAATGTTATTGTGACTATATTTTTTTCATATGTTTGGAACACTTCGGTCACTAGTGTTAGTTACAACGTACTGTGACTACTATTTGCAGGGTTCTTTTGCTACTTCAACTGTATATATAGTATATATGTACGTCGTGCAAATGTACCTACTTATATATGTATGTCTATATGCCTAAATTCACTTGACCACCTATTGGAGGTTTGAGCCAGCATGGCAATAAAATATATATTTTTATGTTAAATTATGACTTATTAGTTAGATATCTGACCGTCAATTTAACTACTCCTCGTCTTCTACTATTACAAAGATTCATAAGTACATTTTGCACATTACAACTACAAGTGTATTGCAAACTTTGCATCATTATGCAAGGACCGCTCAAAGAACTCGTAGAGTAAAAGTGATGTCACGTTTACTTGTTGTGTCTGTAAAAAGAAAAGAATGTCCTTATCTACTAAGAATTTTTATTATACATACATACATTTACTCTAAGAAATATACATTACGTATATATTCATGTACATTTGTATGTATCTTAACACATTAACAACGATGTTCGAATGTTGTTATCAATGGCGACTCCTCTTTATGGCTGAGGAATACATTAAAAAGTTTTATTGGTTAATATAGTTAAGCGTCAAGAGGAAAGCAATGTTCCATGTTAGTCTATGAATTACAATATTTAATATGTAAATATTCCTGTGGATAAATTTACTATTAGAAACTTTGTGTATAACAATTGTAAGTATTACACCGTACACATGTTCTTACGATCGTTCTTAGCTTAAAAATGGAGTAATGAAATTATGTTGAAAACAGTTTTAACAAAAATAACGAAGCTGTAATACTCAGCACAAATGCAAAAGAGTCCGTAATAGAAGTGCAGAAAATATAAGCTATATGCAATAGTTATACAATCTGAAAAATTTCTTTGGAGATTGCATAATTACCTTAGACAATAACCTATGCACAATTTCAGGAAGATCTTGTCGAGTAAAAATTTTCCATACAAGCACTTGTGTCCGATTGTTCAGCTATATGAATATTGACCCGGCCTGAATATTATTCGAAAATTGCATCCTCGGCTTAAATAATAACCCATTCAAATTGCTCGGAGATATCTCGTCAAATAAAAAAATATTTGCAAGCAAGCACTTGATCCTCTCGTTCATTCCGTAAGGCAGCAATATGCTTTATTGCGAGAAAAGACGTGTGCAAAATTTCAGATCGATATCTCAAAAACTGAGGAACTAGCTTTATATATACATACAACGGACGGATGGACAAACGGACGGACAAACAAACGAACATGTATAAATCGACTCAGGTCGTCATGTTGATTATTTATATTTTATAGATCCTCTCCTAGAAAAATACCAAGAAAAATAAAAGCGTAAGAACGAGCTTTAGCAACAGGCAAATATAAAAGTACCTTAAAAATCATTAGTGTTTCCGTTATTTCATTTAATAATTAGTTAATTTTCTTATATTTACAAACGCCACCTGAAGTTTTATCCTAAAAACGGATTTAACGTAAACAGGCTCTTTTTAATTTAAGCGATGTGCAAAACATTTCACTTTTCCATGTATTAAATATGGGATTTTTCGATCTATTGCAATTTTTTATATCCAAACAAGCAAATCTACAACTTTGAAAAATAGATATTCTAAAACGAATTTTCCCGACCTTACAAAAAGATTGTAATGATTTTTATCTGAGAATTTCTTAAAAAATTTTTTATGTAGTTAAAGTTATGCATCAAAGGTATTTAACAGTCATAAGGAATCATGTCGTATGAGCAATACAGAAGATATAATTCCCTTATATGAAGGCTAAAAAGATACCAAGAAACAAAACCTGTTATAAATGCTCGTAAAATGACGTATAACTCTAACTGCACATAACTTTTAAGTGTATGCTTTTATGTAAAAATCATTAACACTTTTTTTAGAGAGCGAGAGGAAAATTGTGTATTAGAATATAATTATTAGTTTAGTTTCCTCGTGTAGATAATTAAAGCAATTTTTTTGCCCACGCTTTGCCTGCAATATGTAGATAAATATATACTTAGGTAACAAACAGAACGAAAGTCATAAATTAATCAAAAGAGAAGCCACACAAACAATTTTTTTACAAATAAATTTATTATAACATGAATGGAAATAGGTGTCACATCTATATCCTATAATATATTATAATTTATAAGGGTTGCACATACTTGCTTATTTTCTGCAAAAATCATTATGGAAAATATGATGAACGTATGTAATTTATGGAAATGTTGAGTTAATTCGTCGCAATTCCGTACACATTTATACATATGTACATAGATATTTATAAGCAGTGATCCTTAATGGTACGTTGGAATAAATTAGGAATTGCCAGAATACGTATCTGTATAATGGTTTCTCATTTAAGCATGGGATTGTATGTAGGTACGTACATATATGTATAAGAAAAATGTGTACGTACATATACATTTACAATGTTATATGCGTACTACATACATATGTATACATATATTTATATTTATAACATTCGAATATATGCCTTTTCAAATACATATATTTCTCATTTAAACTATTTGTAGCACTTTTACTTTTAGAAGCAGCTTACTGCATTGAAATAACAACGCCAGTATATACGTCCTGTATTTCCCATTCCGTTTCGACCAATAATACCATTTAAATCACCAGAATCATCATCTCTTGCCGCAGCACCCGTAAGCATCGCTACATCTTCGACGTTGCCAAGGTTTCCTCCCAAATCCAAGTTATTGCTTCCTCTTCTCTGAAAGCTCTTTGCCATTAACTGAAAATTTCTCACACACATGCCCAAATCTCAATGCAATTATGCTTTAATTATCCAACTTACAGTTTCACCAGTGGCACGATTTATGGAATTTAAATCTTTGAAATCGTAATCCATCACAACTGAAGGATCATCATCGCTGTACATATGATTACCATTGATTTGCTCATAATCATCATCATTATTAGGATTATTATCCCCTTTCATGTTGGCGTTTTTATCGTTCTGTTCCGCATAAAAATCGCTTATTTTACGACGTTCGTTTTCTAGAGCATGATGTAAAGCAACCATGAGTCGGTCTAACAAAAGAGCAGCTCGCTTAGGTACTACCATCTAAAAAAGTAAATTTAACCCTTGACGTATAAGTAATTGGTAATTTTGGTATAGGTATGTTACAGTCAACTACATGCAGAAGCAGAGTAAAGTTTCATTAAATATTGCTATGTATGTACATATGTATGTACCTTGTAAACAGTAGGGCTTTAACATACAAATTTTTATGAATGTATGCAATTTAAATTAAATCTTTATTTTCATTCAGAACAATTTACAATACAACCTCATTGGTGCATTAGTAAAGATAATACCTAAGTATTTTCTTTGCCGACATCGGATAATGGCCAATGATGAAGTTGCTTTCACGTAAAAATATTTGGAAAGAGCCTATTATCCAATTACTGGGCAGACTGATTTCAATTGTATCAAAGCGTACATGTAATGGTTTGATCTAGACATGCTTATTGGAGTGACAACGGCTATCTTCATAATTATCACTAGCAATAACTCACCGGATACTCATCATAATTGGCTTCGACCCGATCATCAAGACTAAAAATTTCCTCAGGCTGACCACTACCAATACGTCGTTTGTTGTTGGCAATTTGACTGTCTTCGATATCACCCTTGCTAGTATTGCTAATTACTCTCTTCTCAGTACCGGTAATACTGTTCGTTTTGCCGCCTGTTGAATGAGCCCCGTTTATTAGATAGTTTGCGTCATCACTATTTGGTGTTAGATGATTTGCTGATATGTGACAACACATACGTAAGTCGGCATATTGCAGCAGTACGAATGCAATTAAAAGGAAAGCATATTGTTTTTGCGGTGTTCGAACGGAGACTTGGATATTGGAATAATAACGTTCACGTAAAATTGAAAACACATGAAAAAATGTCTGTTGTCCTATATTACTCTTAATATTCAGCAAATATACTTTCAATGTTTTATGATGCATTTCCAATCATTTATTAGTTCAGTATGTTTATTAGAAATATTGCTTCAAAAACTAAAGAAATTTCACGTCAAAAATTATGATGAAGAAAGGATATATGACACTAATTCGATTACAATATTAAATAAAGAAGACCTCTAACAGTTTGTCTCAAGTACTTTCCATAAATATTTTATATTTCTTTCGAAGTTTTACAACGACTATTTCAAGATTTTTTTAATCCATCTGTTTGAATGGTAATATTTAGTTGAACTGGTGCTACTACGACTTTGGACATGTCTTTTTATAGTAGAACTTCTTTACTACGTTTGTGTATCCTATGCATATGTACGAGTATTTACACATATCGGTAGTACATATGTATAATATATTTACTTTGCATTCTTATTTTTATGGTCATTAAAACATGTTTTTCCCATAGTAGCTTCTTAAGTCATTGCCACATCAAACAGAGAAATGCTTTTTCAAAATTATCCGTCTTTTCGATATATACATATATTTTTTGCTTATAAATCATCATGTTTCTGTAGTTGTTATAATTAATAATGTATCCGATGCAGTATGCTTTATTACATATGTATATGTATTTATATTTATACGTACATGTGTGTGCGAGTTGCTTTCAACTGGGTTGTAATAGTAAGGACTTAACATCAAAAAAAAAAAAAATTTACAACGTATTCTGAGCGCCTTAAGCGTTTGGAAAAATGCGCTGTGGCTATTTCGTCTTGTTAACGAGCGGGAGCATTTTCAATAAGTGCATACATTTTTTCTACTTATTATCAATATGAGTCCGCACATTAAATACAATATTAATATATACCCTGTATCAAGTCTACTAGTAATATATAACTTTGCAACAAGTATGAAAAAATGGGGCGAGCGAAACATTGTTCAAAGAAAGTAAGATTGTTCGTCAAAATTTTGCTAGCAAAGGATCACACGAAAAGGCAAAAATATGTGAAAAAAGAGGCCGCCCATGAAAAACAACGACGAAAGTTATCAAAAAATTGCAAGATTGTGAATGCGCGGTCTGTTTCAGTTCGTTGCAGCCATTCAACAAGAATTAGGTGCTCTAATTCCTTCAAGAACGGCAAGACGCCGAATTCTGGCGAAAAACTCTTTGTCCCGAAAGGTAGCAATGCTGAGCAAATTCTTCGAATTAGTACTATGGATAATTCTAAAAATATCATTAGAAAATTGTTATATAATTGGTGTAAGTCTAATGATTTCCGGTGTGGTTTAATTTTAAATTTGTGGGCGTATACCTGATATATTTCTTGACTAATTTAAAGCCTCACTGTAGATATTTATATATGGTATATACATATGTTCGTACCCGTTTGTATGTCTAAAAACAGTCTTTAACACCGACTACCAACCGACTTCAGTTTAAACTAAACATCGTTCACTCTTGTTATTACCAGCAATAATTGTTTAATTTTTGATTTTTATTAGAACATTTTGATACGCTTTTCAGGGTATAAAATCAACCGGAACGTCGGAAATCACAATATTGAGCATACTGGGGCTAGAGGAACACAGACCCGTATCATACTATGAAAGACATCTTCAATATATGATATGAGAATTTAATATTTAACAATTTTCTATTTTATATGGGGTTTAAATATTCCTATGAATTCCCAAATGAATAAAAAAAATTTGCAGAGATTTGTGCTTTTAAAACCCGCCTTATGAATATTATCAATCTTTAATTGAGGCATTGATCAGATGAAAGTAATTCGAAATTTTGACTTTTCGATTTGATTGACGTTTTATGTAAATTTGGCGGATTTGTGGTCTGATATGATTATAATAATATTTTATAAACTATATAACGTTATACGCATATCTCCTTCACCAACGAATATAAAATAGTAATCTTTTTCTACACTACAAACTTTAATACCCTTTGACATTAAACGAAATTCTTAATACAAGTAGTTATTATTCCCCGCTAAAAATTTTAACAGAAAAATCCGATTAAAAAATCCATCATCTATAACAATTTTATTCCACAAAACAATCACTATGAGGGACTGTCTGCTTACCACCTTAGCACATAAAAATACACATGGTCATTAGAAACGCCATTTGTTTAAAATAAAAATTTAAATGTTTTATGATTCATACATTTGCCTAAAGTTGGGCACTAATATAGCATACATACACACATATATAATTTCGAAATTTTTAACGTTACATACGGGCGTCTAACTATGTTCTCATACAAATCTCATCTATAAACAAATGGTGTAAACAAACCTAACCGACAGAGTATCTGTTGTTATATTTGATCCCATAAAAATAAATACCAACTCTAACAATAAATGTCCTATAGTTAAGCTAGAAAAAATCGCAGCATCCCTGTTCGTTTCTTTGAGCATGCGCTCGAACAAAATTTTATTTACCAGATTAAAGGAAACGTCAGAAATAGAACTCAAAGGCTCAGCATTAAATTAAGGAAATTTTAGTTAAAATTAAGTAAAATATTGGCAATAAAGGAGAAATGCAGATATCCCATTACGATAAAAATAAACGAAAATACCACGATGCGAGCTATGAGTAAGCAAATTATCAGTAAATGCAAAAAATTATGTATTCTTAATAGCATTTCTTTTTGTGTGACAAGAAAAATAATGGCTCTAGGAAAAAATTCATATACATTCATATATTTGTATGCATTAACACTAACTTTCAGGAATGAGTAAGTTTATGCCTCCTAAAAACAAGTCTATGTAAATACTATGTTTAAGGAAAGGCCAAAAATATAAGATGGATTATGAGAAAGTGTTCATAAAATTACCGTGCTTATTCTAATTTTCCTTAAAAATTATTATTGTCTAGTGGCGGAAATGATAAGTTATTTATATATTTATGTTGAATGGTCTTTCTTCACTGCGCATCTTTATTTTATATAACTAAAGTTTTAATTTAATTTTTGAATTATTACGATAAATATGTACATTTTCTTTGACTAATTTTATATGGACACCAGATCTTTAACATTTGTTATTTTT
>NC_064304.1:300000-483000 GCF_023373825.1 Bactrocera dorsalis
TTCTCTAACATTTTATGTAAAACATAAAAAATGACCTTTTATATATAGTATAATCATTCTGTTTGCAATCAATACCTAATTTTGTTTAAAATTTATTTCTTCAGCTGAATCAAAATGGCTTTGTTGTTATCGAAGATTTTCTTACACCATCTGAAATCGATGAACTTTATTTAGCCGGCCGTGCTCTTTGTTTGGATGCACCTCAAGAAAATCGGAAAGTTTTCAGCACAGTAAATCAAAAAGATGCTCACAGCAAAGAAACATACTTTCTCGATTCAGGTGATAAAATTCGTTTTTTTTTTGAAGAGGGTGCTTTTGGTGAAAATGGTGAATTATTGGTAGATCCAATGATGGCTTTAAACAAAGTTGGTCATTACCTGCATGTTCAACATCCAATTTTTAACAAATTAACGTTTAGTAATCGTGTTAAGGAAATTTGTTGGCAGTTGAACTTCAAGAAGCCGGCTGTTTGTCAAAGCATGTATATATACAAGAATCCAGGTATTGGCGGCGAAGTTATATCACACCAGGACTCTTGGTTTTTACATACCGAACCGAATTCCGTTATTGGTTTTTGGTTCGCACTCGAAGATTGCACTATTCAAAATGGATGTTTAGAAGTTATAAAAGGATCACATAAAAGTGGTATTCACCGCCTTTACAAGCGAAATCCAGATAAGGAAGCCAACGAGTTACTTATTTATGATCGACCAGCACCAATATATCCACAATCAAGTTATACACCACTACTCGTAGGCAAAGGTAAAGCAAAAGAATCACATATTCATTTAATATAATATCTTTCTTATAGGTACTTGTATTATTATTCATGGCAATGTGGTGCATAAAAGTGAACAAAATCGTTCACAAAAGAGCCGTCACGCGTACACTTTCCACGTCATTGAGACAGAAAACAATGTGAAATATTCTAAAGATAATTGGCTTCAACCAACTAAAGATAAACCTTTTCCTCTTTTGTTTGAGAGAAAAAACTAAATAACTTAAAAAGAAATACTAATATAATTAGTGTACATGTGGAATTGAACTTTCTTTTATTTTTATTGTGTATTCCTATCCATTTCTCGATATTAAAACAATGTAAGTTTCAAGACATTTAATTTTTTGTATAATTTCTTATATGTATCTTATCTAAAAATCTAACTAATAACCTATATAGTACATTTCAATCAAATCTGTCTTGATTTGAACTTGAGTAAAAAATTGAGATATCTTGATTGGACCACGCCCGCAAACCGCTATTGACCGGAAACATATACATAAAGTACCATAGCTAAGCACTACATTAGGATATCAAATTGTAATTTGGTACAAAGGATCACAGTAGCAAGGCAAAATTTGTTGAAAAAGTGGGCGTGGCCCCGCCATCTAACAAGTTTAAAGTACACATCTCCTAAACCACTTAAAGCTACAACCACCAAATTTGCTGGATGAAATCGGAGGATAACCCCGCTCACTCCCGATATAATGGCACTGTTAAAAACTATTAAAAGCGCGATAAATCAATAGCTAAATACGCCAGAGACATTAAGTTTTACCACCGAGATGATATGAGAGAGCTTTGCGGGAGATGATGTGAAAATTGGACGATGGGCGTGGCACCCCCCACTTTTTGGTGAAATCACATATGTATCTAGGGACCCGACCAACCGATTTCGACAAGATTTGGTACGTGTCATTTTTTTCATATTCCTATATCATGTTGTGAAAATGAGCGAAACTTTGTTTTGTTCTGTTTCTTAGTCGCAACAGTTTCTTTTAGATTTTGTTCTACCACATTCATTGTAATTTCTTGTAAGCAAAATTGAGAACAACATACAAATAAACAAGGCAGGACATGAGTTGGTGCCGAAAAACGCTTTAAAACTGGTTTTTCGCATGGATCAACTTCGGCTTTGGTCAGCCTGCGACGCCTGTACAATTTTGTATGAAAATGTTGAGCTCAGTTTGGCTTTGAGAGTCCTGCAGGCATCCTTAGGGTTATTTTCAACTATTCAATATAGTGAAAATATGAGTTACGAATAAAGACGAAGTTGTTCAAGCTGCTATAAAAATCCATGGGATTGAGATTTTCGTAAAACGGATATTAAGCACAAATCAAAACAAAATGTTGAAACATATTCAACAAAATTCTCAAGTAGTAAATTATAACACATTTACTCATACTCTCTTCTTTGTTCATGATATTTCTGAAAAAGTGCAATGTTGAAAAATTTAGATATTAGCTACTAAATTTTTAGCTATTTATTTGCTTTTTTTTGGCAACTTTCACTTAATTTTTCTTAATATTTGATTGAGTTCTGCAAAGTCGTAATACATTATTTTCTTCTATAATAAATAGTATTCACAGCGCACGTGATGCAAGGAATTTTTTAGATAATTTTTTTACATCATTATTAGCGTATTATAGTCTACTATGTTCACCGGAGATAGAGAAACTTTACAACAGTGAAAGAATTTTTCAAAGCCGTTAAGTAGTTTCAGAGCCTATTGCACGGACTGACGGGCAGTCACTTGTCTCGGTTTCCTGATCTTTTATATGTGTTGAAATCTTTATACAGTGGACCAATAAAGTTTACATACACCTAGTTCTATTAAATTACGACACTTTATTTGTTATGAAATGGATAAATTCTGTGGTTTTTTTCTATCAATTTCAAGAAATGTATATACTATATATGTATGGTAAATCGAAATGGCTGATGTTAACAGCCGATTTAAGCACACTTAAAGTTTAAATTATTTTGTTAAAATGTTCAGAAACATGTGTTTATCCATTTTCGAAATGTATACAAAAAAATAAATCCCCAAACAGTAATGAATGTATTGAATAGTGATGGTTATCATAAACGAATCGCTCATCGTACGCCATACATAAGTAAGGTTAATAAAAAGAAGAGGTCTGCGGTTGCTAAACAATATTTTAACAAACCGTATTGGTTTTGGGAAATCATTATGTTCACAGTGAAATCAAAATTTAATATATTTGGTTCAACAAGACCACGAAAAGTGTGGAGAAAGATCAATGAAGAGTCGCAAGGAAAAAATGTATTGCCCCGGTAGGAGTAATGTCATGGTTTGGGGGTATGTGGATGCATCAGGAGTTGAACATTCCGATTTTTTTAGTAAAAAAATGGAAAAGCATATGGTTCTGAACATTTTAACAAAATAATTTAAACTTTAAGTGTGCTGTATGTGGTATGTGGATGCATCAGGAGTTGAACATTCCGATTTTTTTAGTAAAAAAATGGAAAAGCATATGGTTCTGAACATTTTAACAAAATAATTTAAACTTTAAGTGTGCTTAAATCGGCTGTTAACATCACCCATTTCTATTTACCATAGGATAACGACCCAAAACACACAACTTATCTTGTACGTGAATGGTTGTTATGGAATTAAAAATAAATCAATAGGTCCCACAATCACTATACATTAATCCTATTCAAAATATCTAGAACTTTTTGGAAAATCGTATTCGAAAACATCAAATTTGATCAAAATAAGACCAAAAAGCTGGATCAAGGACTTAGTGGGTCAAAATATCCGGAAATGATACTAGAAATTGAGTGGGTAGCATATATCGATGTCTAGGGACAATAATAGCAACAAAATGTAGGCCAAAAACCGCTAAAACTATTGTAATTACTTTTGATTTACATATATTAGTAATAATTAGTGTACGTAAACTTTTTTTGATATAAATTATGCCCATTTTAAGATTTAGCATTAATTTTTTTTATTTGTGTAAAAAAAATATTTTGATGTGCTAAATTTAATGTTAAATATACATTTCTTGAAGTGGATAGAAAAAAACCACACAATTTATTCATTTTATAACAAAATAAAAGTGTCGTAATTTAATAGAACTAGGTGTATGTAAACTTTATTGGTCCACTGTACATATGTATATCTGGATTAGTTTTAGGTGTTAGAAACAACTAATAGCTCTGACATATGACAGCGCTAATTTGCATTAGCGGGTTTAATTTACATTTACTTGCGCATTTGACCCATGTTAAAGCAAATTTGTAATGCACAAGAAGTTCGTTTTTAAGCTGAATTTACCAAACTTGAGTAGGCAACACTGCTGCTCGCTTGAAGTCTGCCGCCTTCTTTACGTTTACAGCATCAGAGGTAAGCAGTTTTATATTGCTAATTAAATTATGTGTAAGTACATTAACAAAAACAAATTTTAATATTTTTAGATGGCAGAAAATAAACAGCGCATAGTTGCTATCCATTTTTCCAATATTCTTAACTCTTTCGCACACTTTTTTCGCATTACAATTAATTATTGGTTTTAATTTCACTCTATTATCTTTGCCCAAGTTAATAACAAACGAATTTTTTCGTTAAATTTATATTGATTTTCCACAAATACCAAAATTTCTATTAATAATTTCTCTTATTAATTTTTATTTCATTTTTTTGTTAATAAATAAACAAATTTCACAATCAGCTGTCTAAATGCACAAATCTGTCGTCTGTCACCATAAAATTTCAATGCGCATTAACGTTACTTTATGCGTATTAATTTTGATCGTCTGTCAGAGCTATAAATGTGCATAACTAGACCTGTTTATGGTTCTGATGGAATTATTTTAAAAATATATAAAATATTGTCAAAGTAAAAAATGCCGAAAAATACACGTTTTTCGGTACAAATTTGTGTCTTTATTACAAAAAGTGAAACAGTTTCTATATATATACCTGTTTTAATGTCGAACATACTATACGTACATATGTATGTATGTTTCTGGATGGTGAGCCTGTTGATAAACTACGCAATGTTGTGACAATTAATTTTACGAAGCTAACCGTAATTCTTTTAATCTAACCAATGGAAATGCAAACAATGTTTAAATCTTGTTTTTATAAGAGATGCCCTTTCAAATATGTACATATGTACATCATTCTCGTACTTCAATAGGTCGAGAACATTTCGCATGGTTTTATTAAAATAACGAACACCCACATAAAAATATTGTTGGTTGGTTGAAAATGGAGACGCATGAGTGCCGGCTGCTCATACTAATGGTAACCAATTTGAGCATTATTCAGGAACTCAGTTAGTTTGGTAAAAAATCGTATTCTTTTTCACCCCAGCTGCAGAACATCTCTTAAGTTGGAGTATTAGGTAAAGTGACTTTGTGGTATGCCCCGTGTTGCTTGTTTTTCGAAACGTGAGATGTTCTTCTCCACTGCTTTAAACAACCCTTGAAGGAGCTGAGTGGGCTGGGACAGAATAGGGGAATTGTGTCGGGCCAGCTCGTCTGGTTTTTCATATTCTTCTATTTCTATATGGCCAGATATCCATGTGATATTAATACTAATAGTACTAATACTAATTAATTACTTACTAGAAGTGTACTTATTGCCTGCTCGTATAAACCAACGCAATGAGATTTAGTATTGGTGCTACGAATGACCTTAATTGTCGCTTCGCTTATCCATTAGAATGTTTATGGACTTGCTGGTTAAAGCAAATTTCGGCCTGAAAGACTGAATTTTAGTCTTTTTGTTTGCAACTGCCTTCTGTGTACGAGTTCTACTCAAGAAGCCCGCTCCAAATCCAGTTTCACATACATTTGTATGGCGCGGATGACACTTGTGAAGAGCCAATAGCCCGGGATAGGCGATTAAGATTCAACCCTGAACAGAGGACAGTGGAATTGTCCGAGTAGCTGTCGACGTTTAAGTTCTTACTCTCAAGGATGCCCCCTTGCGGAGTGCCACAAGCGATCTGGTGAGTGTCTTTTATACCTCCTCCAGCGTATATGGTTAATACACACAACAACCATAATAATAATAACATTAACATAACATAAAGTAATGTAGAATTCCACATTATAAACAAACAAAAAAACTTTATAACCATGACTTCGGTTGAACGGAATTCTACCCGCTGAAGGGCTTGGTAAAATTTCGACAACTTATAAATGCGAACGTAAGCATATACAAGCATATGTGTGTATGTATGTATATACATATATCGCAGTCCCGTTGAAACCCTGGCAGTCCTCAGAGCACGTTGTCGTTAAGTTGACGTGGTAAGTGTAAGTTGAGACGACTCCTTCTTTGCGCTGGTCGGCTCTGATTTTATTGTCTCTACCCCGGATGGGACTGCTGCACTTAGGACGACGAAACGGCTGCTTACGAACTTCATGAGTCCACTCTGTGACGACAGGTGACGTGACGTGGCGGAAATCGTGAAACGTTACTATGGTAAGCATGGTCTGGCTCAATAGAGCTTAGAGGGAAGATGGTGCCATCTTCCGCGGTGAATGGCTGCCAGCTGAACCTTCCTCTGCGAGTGAGATTGAGGAAATCTTTCGATACTGTAACCCTTTACTACCCTTTAGACCACATATGGCTGGAGGGTACTAAGGCGGTCTCACATCACAGCTTTCAGTAACGTCCTGCCGGAGGAAATTGTTACTGCTCTGGACGATCTTTGGGTTGAATCAAACTCCAAGCACCTCATTCCCAATCTTCTGAACGCGCGTGGGACGAAATGTGAATAGGTGTACCCCTGGTCGTTAACGACTTGCTTAAAAAACTTGAGGAACGTGGGTGCAGGGTGATTACCTATGCGCGCGTACGAGCTGACGCAGGTGTATCTCAACGACGTAACCAATTGGACGGTCGGAAGTGGTCTCGACATCAATCCAAGTAAAACCGAGATAGTTTCATTTACTAGAAGATATAAGATCCCGGAGGCACCGCTGCCGCAAATGGGAGATATCCGTCTGCAAACGGCGGATACAGTGAAATATTTAAGTCTCCTCCTGAATAGGAAGCTTTCATGAAAACCAAATATCAAAGAAAGAGTAAAAAAGGTATCGATTGCCGTATACTGCTGTAGAGGAGCCATTGGCAAAAGGTCTCTGGCTCTACCACACAATATTCAAGCCCATTATGTTCTATGGAGTCTTTATGTGGTGTAAGGCTTTAGAAAAGACCACACTTGCAAAGAAACTCGAGAGCGTTCAACGTCCGGCGCTCATCAGCATGTGTGGTGCACAAGGGCCACTCCAATCATGACACTTAACGCCACGGTGTATGGCTGCTAAAGTGGTTATCAGACTCAGAGAATCTGGGTTCTTAAAAGAACACGTACCTGAACACTCGCATATCCTCACACACTTTGAATTCATACCGGATCACTTATGTCATGGAATCGCCAAACCGAACTATGGCGGCTCTTTCCCTGCCCATATACCGACGAGGGAACTATCAGTAGGAAGTAGCCGTTGGAGGAGAGGGTCAGTGAGCTTCTTTACGGATGGGTCAAAGCTTGGGGGAAAGCTGGTGGAGGGGTTTACTGTCAGGAGCTCTCTTGCGGGCATTAGGTAGCAGTAGATCTGCTACTTCAGAGTGCAGCCCACTTTAGAGAAGTGACCATTCACTCAGATAGCAGAGCAGTAATACAAGCCTTTCACTCATTTACAGTGCATTCACGGTTGGTCGAGGAGTGCCTAACCTCGATATCAACAAACACAATAGTGTCTTTGTGATATACCTGTATTATCCTACAACGCGGTTTCCTATAATGCGTTTTCGCTCCAACGCGGTTCCCAAAATGTGGACAATTCTTACAACGCGATTTTACGAACATTTTTTTCAAATATTTACTATTTTAATTTGAAAAAGGTTTTTTTTGTCCAAATAAAATTGTTTGCATATTGTCCATACTTGATACATTGAAATTGTTGATGGGTCACTTAAAGAAATTCGTCCCTCAATACTAAAAGCTTGCTGGAAAGCACTAATACCGGAAATAGACGTTCAGGGCACTGTTTCGACACCAATGGAGATTGGCGCATGCAGTAGAAGGTGATGGATTTGATAAAATAACAATGGCTGATATTCAAGAATTAGTTGCGGACGACGAAATAAACGAAGCAGATTTAGTGACAATGACAAATGAAGAATCAGTTGGAGGTAGCTCTGGCGATCTTTCCGATGTTGAAAATAAAAACTTTTCACTAAAAATATAAAGAAAGCTTTAAATATGGCACAGCAGTTGGAAGAGTGCATTTTGGAGAACAACCCTTTAAGTGACAGAGCAGACATATTTAAACGAAACCTTCTAAACAATTTAGCTCCCTATCAAGAAATTTATAAAGATTTGCGAAATAAGAGCAAACAAACTTCAATGCACGATTTTAATCGTCGAAAGGATGCCCGAATCTCATAGTGGATCAAGCTCAGATTTTGAACTAGTACGAACAAAACGTTCGAAACAAATCATACTAAGTGATGAGGAGGAGTAGAAAGTTATCGTTCTATTTTAGCTTTAATTTATTAAATCTTTTAACTTGAATATTTTATATTAGAATTGAAATTTTATTTTATTTTGTTTTGTTTTTGTTTAAATAATTGGAATGTTATTAAATAACATAATATGTATGTTCTTATGACTCAACAAATAAATACACAAAATTATACATACTAAGCACATATTTTTACTATACAAATTCCAATATTTTACTGAATTTTTTTTTTTCCTTTGGAACCAAACTCTGATTTTTGTATGGAGTTAAAGTCTCCTATAACGCGATTTCCTATAACGCAGAGTTTTTCAGGAACCTATTCACCGCGTTGTAGAAGGTTTATCTGTAGGTTATGGGTCATAGCAGAATCGCAGTCAATTTTATTTTTGCAAAAGCTGTATGGAAGAAGGTGGTGTAAACAATACAACAATCAACACTTCCTTCTTCACAGTCCTTCGTTTGTTTAAGTGCTACTTAAATAATTCCTTCAAGAATTAAAACATATCTTCATGAGCCAAAGATGTCTGATACTAAGAAAAGATAGTACCAATTTTAATAATCCAATGTTTAAAAGAAAACAACTTTCATTACACATAAATAAATAACCGAGTATCATTTATATTGGATTGAAAGAATAACTTCTGCTAATTTTTGAGCATCATAGTGATTGAAACATTTTAATTACTAGCAGCATTGCCATTCAATTCACAATAGAATATAAAAAACCACCTATTTGAAACTAGCTTCATTAGTTTTATTTATAGTATTTTTCTACTATTTATCAAACATCATCGAAAAGACCACGAAGCGGGGATCTTATACGTTCATCCGTAACGTCTTTCAAACTATCTGAATTCTTTTCGATGTTATTTAAGGGCCGTGAGGCGCCTTTAAAACCAATTTCCAGATGAGTACTAACTCCGAAACGTTCATTTATTTCTTCTGATAGACTGCGCGGCATTCCAATTGGTGAGATACGAGTGTTTAAGGGTGGTGAAACAGTTTCATATCCTATTCGGTCTCCATCACATAAAAGTCCATCCGTTGGTGTGCGTAAAGAGCCAATTGAACCAACTTGCGCGGTGGTTCCAGCTAAATTACGATATTTAGCAATATATTCATTCGTAACAGATGTTGGGTCTCTACGTCGTGACATCGTATCCTCTGCGCGTAGACGACGACGTTTTTCCCTCGCTATCAAATCTTTGCCTTCTTGAACCAACTCTGTGGCAATGGTTTCATTTTGAAGGAATTGTTGAAACCCCATAGTATTTAAAATGCGACTACCCAAACTAAACCAAGTAGCCAGGCAGAATGCCAACATACACATAGGAAAGTAAATGTTAAAACCGTCGGAAATTATGCTTAAAACGTCCATGTGTCCCATTATTTGGGTATAGTAAGTTTCGAGTATTCTCTGCAAAGCAATCAGCTATTTAGTTCCTTCAATTAAATTATAAGAAAATAGTTTACCTTTTCAATTATATGTGAATCCATGTGAATTAGACCGAGAAAATTAAGACACATTGGTGGTGTTAATCGGCATAAGAGCATGCCACTAAAAATTAAACTATGCTCATTTGTTTGATGATGTGGTGCCAAGTAATAAAGATTTAAAAAACGTATGCGCAAAATCGTAGAATAAGTACAATAGAATAGATAGCATAACACAATCATTGAAAATAATTCGATAGTAAAGAATTTATAATTATACTTTGCAATATTTATAACCTGGGCAAATATAGAAAGCACTGGTTGTCTATTGAAAAATGTCAGTTCACTCCACACGACCATGAAGGACATGATTGCGGCCACTATGGAAAGAGCTTTCAAAAAATGTTTTTTACAAAAGCACTCCCAATACCAATGCAATGAGGGGCTATAAAGGATTCTACATAATTGCGAACGCTGGGAAGGAAACTCTGATTTGAATATTCTTTCTGTCGAATGCATATTTCGTGATATATCTTCCAAGTACAAAACTTTCTCTACCTGCACACTCCAAAGAGATTCACTACGTTGTAATGTCTGCAACGACTTAATAACTTGTTTATGAATCCGTATTAATGTTTTTTCTGTTGGTACAATTGTAGGAGTGTCTCCTATACTACCCCCACGATTATAGTTGCGGGTCGCACGCTCAATAAGTTCGGTTGGTACTTTGCGTAGTATAGTTTCTACACATGAACGTAGCTCATAACCATTTGGGATAGCACGATTTATACCTTGTAGAGACTCCAATACATCGTCTACATTCTCCTCCGCCTCTGCTTTGCTCGAGCTTAATTTCGCTAATTTAAAATAAGCGTATTGTAATGTAAAACCAGGTGTTGCATTATTCCATAAAGAGCGAGGGACTTCGACGAGCGCGTAACCTATAAATCTCATGCTATAGTGTTTTAAATAAATATATATGTTCATTACATACCAAGTAGCAGCACTAGTAGGAACAATCCCCAAGTGTTAGATGCTGAAGATGCAATGGCTTTTAGTTTTTGCCAATCCAAAGAGACACCCTTAGCAGCTATATAAATCAACAGAATGCCACATATGAACAGATATGAACTGTAATAAATAGCGTTCTCAACAAGAGCAGATTTTAATTTTCCTTTAATGGTAAAATCGCCCGCTTTCAAGTATGACTGCATAAGCGGCATAATTAACCAAGTAAGAAACTGTGACGACCAATATATTATTCTCCACAAATTTGGAAAAACATCATCAGGAATCATGCCCCATGGAGCCTGACAATGTGTATTTGTTTCTGATGTGATTTCAACTTTTGAGTTATTGAAATCTGTAGATGCCATCGATATTCCAATATCCTTATTTTCTTGGAGACATTGTCGGTACAAAGTCTTGAATTCAACGGCAAAACGTAAATACATATGTACATAAGTTAAGTTCAATATGTACTTACATTTGTGACATCAAGTGGTATAGTGAAGACAATAAGAAACGAAAAGCACCACGCCATCAACACCGACAATGTTACAATAATGTGTTGACGAGGAATGTTTCCATACCGAAAGAGCAAAAATCCGGCTAGTAGTAAAGCGGCTACGACCGCTAGTAAAAGTAAGTGGGCCATTTTAGGGTCTTTTATTTTAGATTTGTTATAACAATTTAACGAAGGACAGCTTTTTTACTTTAGACACGTTTGTGAATGTTATTTACACTAGGGTCATCAATGAGTTTCTCTTGTAATTGCCGCGATATTTTACGTTGCATTTCCTCCAAACGGTCTAATGAAAGCGATTTTAAAGCTATTAAATGTGGTTGGCAGAAAATTAATTCAGTTTTGTGCTCGAAAAATAATTTTCCGGTTGTAGGTTCAATTAACTCGATTTTACCGATGATATCGATTTTTTCAGACGACATAATATTATTTACTAGTATAACCAAAATCCCCAAAACAATTGACAATTATATATTTTTTGTAACGTTAGCCATCTGCAAATAGCTACGTTAAGGACGAAAATGCAAGCTAATGTCAACAAAACTGATGATAAAATTTTTTAACCGTGTGGATTCTATGTATATATTTATTATTTTAGGAAGAAATGTCATTTCAATATTGGGGATTAGACTATGTTCACAGCGGAAGTATTTTTCTAGCCGATCAGGTTATACGTTTTACTATTACTTTTTTCGGCTTACGGTGTGACAGTCACTACAAATGCAAATTACACAATTTTATCGTATATCGTATGGCGTGATACTCATAGAATGTAAAACAGAACCATGGAAAAACTCTCCAAGAGCAAGTACATTGTAAACAAAAATACAAACTTTTTTTAAATTTGTGAAATAAACATAATTTATTAGCTTTGATGAACAAATTTTAGTGAAATTATGGGACAATGTTTTAGGTAATTTTTAAATAATTTTATAGTTAGTTAACTGGTGTTTTCGCCAAGAGCATTACCATAATTGCGCAGAATGGATATATACATTGCCAATTACTGAAAGCTGAACGTAGAGGTGCCTGCATAGAAGACGCTGACGTGCTGAACACATAGAGAACGAAAGAATTCAAGCGACATCTGTCAAATATTAAAATACACATGTTCTTAAGGATACAGTTATTCAGACAGCTGCTCTTATGTGTTCAGCACCTGATTTCGATCAACGCTAATCAGTTTTAGGTATTGTAATGGATGCGAGATTTAGCAATGAATTCCCAGCGACCTGCTATTATACTCGTACATTTATTGATTTCACTGGGCACAGCGTAAGATAGTAATCAGAAAATTAAACACACGTCAGCGCTAATTTGCATTAGCTTGCTTAATTTACATTTACTTGCGCATTTCACCCATGTTAATGCAAATTTATAATGCACAAGAATTTCGTGCATTTAGCTAAATTTACCACATTTGAGTAGGCAGAACTGCTCAAAAATGGTCGATTTTTTCTATTTTTTGACAGATGTCGCACTTTTGCTATCCATTTTTCCAATATTAATTTATTTCACACTTTTTCCGCATTACAATCAATTATTTCTTTTAATTTCACTCTATTATCTTTTAACGTAGATAATAATAAACGAATTTTTTCGTTAAATTTATATTGATTTTCCAAAATTACCAAAATTTATATTAATAATTTTTCATATTCATTTTTATTTAAATAAATAAGCAAAATTAACTATCAGCTGTCTAAATGCACAAGCCTGTCGTTTGTCACCATAAAATTTCAATGCGCATTAGCGTTGATTAAGGCGCATTAATTTTGCTCCTCTATCAGGGCTATAATAATCGAAAAGATGTTTTAATATTCGATGTCAATATCGAATTTTTCTAATATACTTACATTCTTTACATTTGAAATAAAATAACGTAAATATTCCAAGAAATATTATTAAATAGATAATTTTTATTTTATTTTATTTCTAAACTTTGCAACACTGTCTATAATCGAACTTGCTATATTTGACATTCTTTTCTAAAATTTGACATCATTGAGTGAGACTTCGACGATTTGCATTTAATTTATCTTATATATTGTCCAAATTAGTAATTTATCTATATTCTATCTATATAAATCTTTAAAATCGTTAAAATTTTTTGAACTTTTAGAAAGCTAAATGGAAATTTCAAATGGCGTTTTGGAGCGACTCAGAACCAGTGGCGATGGAATGGAAGAAGAACAAACTAATACGTGTAAGGAAGCAAACGTCAAATCACGTTATGCCGTTCGTCGACCAACTAGTGCTACCATACATGAAAATGTTCACAAAAAATCCACAAATAACAGTTCAACATGCCTAAACGACCAACTCCTACAGTCTGGTCTGCAAACACTTTATCGCCGATACGAAGGACCATGTAGTCTTGCACCAGTCTTACCAGGAGGTAAATTGATTCAAATGATCCCTCATTTAGTCAAATCAGTCAAATCCACGGGTACACATAAGAAAAATAAACCTCCAAAATTTATACCATATGAGCCATATACAGGCGCAACAAGTTCCATCGTATCTACTCCAAACCCAAAAACAGCGATGAAAAATAAAAATAATTTAGATATAGGAGTACTTGTAAGTCAAATGTCAACAATGCGTACCAGAGAATTAGGCGATAAGAGCAGCGAGGAGTATTGTGGTAACAGTTCTTTGGATGTTAAATTTGAGAAACTAAGAGAAGAACTCAGAAAAATTACGGAGGAACGAGATTATTACCAAGGACAATTTAGATTTCAAACCCAAGTTAATTCTGAATTAAAAAATTTGTTGGTAGCATCTGTAGGTGAAGATATGCAGTCACATGTTAATGTGCTCACAGAAGACAAACTTCAGTTAGCACGCGCGTTGTTGGATACCGCGAAAAATTTAACAACGCATACGGTACGTTTCCTTTAAGTATACTAACTTCTTATTCAAAATAAATCTAAAGAAGTGAATATTTAATCTAGGAGCAAATTGAGTTTCTTGCGGGCCAGTGTGAAGTGTGGCGTTCCAAATTTCTTGCTAGTAGCGTTATGGTAGAAGAACTAGCACGATGGAAAGCTGATCTAATACAGAAGAACCAAATACTTGAAGAATCCACTAAGCGATTACTTCACGCAACACATCAAATCCGAGAAATGCAGCTAGAAATCTTAAAAAATTTAAAATTTGTTGCAAAGATACGTTATCTAAACCTTCCAAGTACTGATGTAATTAACCTTAGTGCCGAAAATTTGAATATCGTACATCAAATGGTACTGCACTCTGGTGTTGGAATTCCCGAAGGTGACATAGAGATTTTGAGCACTAGTAAAAATCCTCTTTGTGATGCTGAAAAATATGCAGTAAAGTCCTTACAATTCATTAGTCAGCCTTTAATGGCTACGGATGAAGCGATAAAAGCTCTTTTTGGACAAGTCCAGCGACCATATAGTGGAATAAATGCACATAGTTAATTGAGATTTTTTCTTCTGAGTAGAAAGGTTTTAAACTGTTTATTATTTATTAGGTTGTATACATAAGTAATTGAGAACAGGTATGAGCATTTTTTGCAATTGATTTAATAATTATTTGAAAAAATTTCATAAATTCGAATTACTCCAAAAGATGGTTTTAGTAGTTTGTATCCGTAAGTACGGAATTGATTAATTGGCTGTGTTGTTTGAGTATGAAAAACTTTCGTCCCTTAATAAAACGGGCAGAGGCAATTTACTGTGAAATATTCCTCATGCTTATAGATTATGACACATACCTAAATAAACGCAGCACCTGCGCTGAGCGTTGAAAATTTCAAGTTTAACATCGCGGTAAAAATGTTTTTAATTTTTCTTCAAAATTTATTGACACGCGATATTTAATGCTTGGATATAGTATTTTCGATAAATTAGTTCATTCTGCATTTAATTTCATTTGTACTAATTTTAGAATTAAAGTGAGAATTTGAATTCAAGTTGTTTTCCGGTAACTTTGATGATCGTGTACTCAACGTTCTGGAAGGCCAAATTAATTAAAATTGATGAGTAAGACCGTCTTGTCTTCGATTCAACTTTACTGTCACCAATTGCTCCGTCTGATGGAAGCAATCGTCCAGAAGCGGCCAGCTATGGGTTAAGAAAGGCTTTTTCCAGTAAAAACTTTGCTAGCTAGTAGCTAGTAACGTATAGTAGTTATGAAACAACCTTAATCATACTATACCTATTACATACATTCTATTCTATACATATGTATGTACCTATCTAATTTTTTTCAAGTTTAAAATTTTCTAATCTATTTGTAAAACAATTGTATGTGATCTGTCAAAATAGTTGTTTTTCACAATTCGTAAAAAATATATTGTTATCAATAATAAATGTCCTTTCTAATACCATACGACTGATAGTATGAATAAAGTTCCATGATGATCGGTTATGTGATTTCGGTGTAAAGTAACAAACATATACATATGTATACATACATAAGTATGTGCTTACATTCTCATTTATAATATTCGTATAGATATATGTATATATGCATATATTTTATACCCTTGTAATATGTTGCTACAGAGTATAATAGTCTTGTTGACCGAACTAATAAAGAAAGATAAAGGGTTATACACCCAACTCTTTTTTGTACACGGAAAATCCGTGTGAAAGAAGGGACGTTTCCTATAGTAAAATGGGGGATACGTTCCATGTCATATGAAAACCGTGAAAAAAAGATCTACATTCACTTCGAAAAACCGTGTAAAAATGTTGAATACAATAAAATTTCGCATACTCATACAAATTGTATGTTCATATGACATTTTATTGAACTTTAAAACTGAAAATCCATAATTCATACAGGTGAAAAATTAACAGAGCAAGCGAAGAACAAAAGAAATCTGTTAATCCAGTTACTACTATGTATGTTCATTTCAGCAATGGTGCCAAGTGTGGTAAATACAAACATAATTACAACACTGAATTTGAAAACGTATCAGATTAAAATTTCCTTACCAACTTTTTTTTTCAAACGTGTGACTTCAAATCCGCGTAAAAAAAGAGTTGGGTGTGTGTGTACAGAATTATATATGTACATACATATAAGTATAAGTATAAAGGATCAGGATGACGATAAGAGTTAAGATACGGTAAGTACCTGTCTGTCCGTCTGTCCATGAGTGCTTCAGTAAAAATTGTGATATCAAAATTGGGAAAATTTATTATTATTCAGAATTAGGACATATCAAACAATAGCAAAACCACCTACATACAACATTTTATTTTAACCGTGTTGTTACATACATGTCCAAGCGGCGTTGTTTGAAAGTTGGAATTTGTGCACGAACTTGTTCTACGATTGAAAAATCTGGAAACGTTCACGCTTTAATTCTGATACATACATATATACGTATTCTATATATTTTCTTACCAATATCAACTGAAATTAAATCTTCGCTATGAGTAGCTTTTTTTAAAATTTGCCCCCACGGATTAACTACAGTTGAGTGACCCCAAGCCACATATTCAGCATTTTCATCACGAGCAGGCGATGTCGTTACAACATACAATTGATTGTCGTTAGCTCGCGAACGTTGCAAAAGCTCCCAATGTAAGGGACCTGTAGTCATATTAAATGCACCGGGGTAGATTATCATCTCACAACCTTTAGAGTACATAAAATTATTTAGATAATATGCATACATACATATATGTATATATTGTTGGAGAACTACCTTCGTTCCGATATACTCGGGCCAACTCTTCAAAACGTATATCATAGCAGATACCAACACCAATTTTATGACCGTCTACATCTACCACAGTAAAATCTGTACCCGCAGTTAAGGTTTCCGACTCTTTGAAGCGAATTCCACCTTCAATATCAATATCAAAAAGATGCATTTTACGATATTTCGCAATCAATTTTCCAGTAGGGTCCCAAATAGTGCAAGTATTGTAAATGCGATCATTTTCACCTAGCTCAGGTATCGTTCCTCCAATAATATAAATACCATGAGCCTTTGCGGAGGCAGAAAGCTGCTGTGAAGTGTAACCATCTGGTATTGTTTCAGAGTATTTCCTGAAGTATTTGGTACCATAAGGGCAATTAAAACATTCAGGCAAAGTTACCATGCGAGGTTTATATTCATGTACAGCTTGAGCAATTTTGTCAACAGCATTATGTATGTTCGACGATTTATCTTCACCAACTTTCAATTGAAGTAGAACCAGTCGCATAATCTCTAAGAGCATATACAAATGTTGTGTATGCAGAGAACGTCTAAAATATTTAACGTTCTCTGGTGCATGTTAGACGACAAATTAATATATTTATATTCTACTTACGTTTCGACAATTGGCTCATATTTTATATAAATTATGTAAGGTTATCAAGCGAAACACAAGATCTTCAATAACGATGCAAATAGAATAATCATATTATGACAATTATAATGTTATCAATTGCAATCATTCCTTTATACTATGTACCCATCTTTACTTAAACATTTCCTTCTTATACTTATGGTTCATTTAGTCATTCACGCAAAACCGTATACTGAAGCAGCTGACATGACCTATCGGGGCACCTTGAGAGGCAAAAATTTATTGTTAAGTGCTGAACACATAGGGTGCGACACGACATTGCAGCACGACAGTGAACTGTAAATGGCGTCGTGTTTCCTTCTACATGAACATATGTAAGAAGGCAGCGACATAACAATGACCGGCATGTAGATAAGACAACACAGCTCTCCATTTTGCATGTACACAATTTCGTTGTGGCCATACTAATACCTTGCACTTCAATGAAATTTTAATATTTTGTTCGAAGACAATTTTTTATGCAAAGAATACATAATTAAATAGGTAAATTTATTTGTTTTAAATTATCAATTGTTATTACAAATGATATAACAGAGCTATTTTATGCTTTTATTTGTAAAATATCGTCAGGTTTGTTAGAGCTTTGAATAATTTTACATTTTACATATTACTGGCATCACTCTTCTCTACTGTCAACTCTACTGTCGTCTTACTGTTGTTGGCAGATATAAGAATATTTTGAAGTTAGCGAGTGCGACAACTGTCGGCGTGCAGTCGTGTAGTCGTGCAGCTGTCTAAATAACTGTGTCCATTAGAACGTGTGTTTTTTAATATTTGATAAGGTGTTCGACCAAGTATCATCTGGGTAGCTTAAAAACATCCGTTTGAAGGCGAAACATCCCCTCCAGGGTTCCAGGGTTGTGCGCTGGGTTTGGGACCCGTACAGTACAAATGAAAAAGACAAAACAGCCTCGGATGAGAGACCCCGCTTTTGATGACGACCATGGCAAACGAAATAAAGACTACGATTTAAGGGCATGCACCTGGAATGTCCGGTCCTTTAATTAGGAAGGTGCCGCTGTCCAGCTGGTTGATGTCCTCGTTAGAGTGAAGGCGGGACAAGTCCTGAGGCGAGTAGGTCCATGTGATATTTACTACAGTGGCCATTTAAAGGAGCGCAAATTTGGAGTGGGATTCGTGGTGGGAGAGGGACTACGTCGCCGAGTACTGTCATTCACCCCCGTGGATTAACGTCTAGCCACAATCCGCATAAAAGCGAAGTTCTTCAACATATCGCTGATTTGCGACCACGCCCCGACGGAAGAGAAGAACGATGTGACCAAAGACGCCTTCTATGAGCGCTTGGAGCGTACCTATGAGAGCTGCCCCCGTCACGATATCAAAATAGTGCTTGGCGACTTTAACGCCAGGGTGGGCAAAGAAGGTATCTTTGGCATTACGGTCGGTAAATTCAGGTTCCACGACGAAACTTCCCCAAATGGATCGATGCTGATCGACTGATCGCCGGGGTCCGAAATTTGGTTATCTGTAGTAGTAGATTCCAGCATAAAAAAATTCATCAAGTTACCTGGCTCTCTCCGGATCGAAAAACCACCAACCAGATCGATCATGTTGTGAAGATACGCCTCCAGTGTTTTAAATGTTCGTACGTTCCGAGGTGTATGAGATAAATGACGACATTGACATAGTTCAACGAATTAAAAGACAGCGGCTTCGCTGGCTAGGCCATGTTGTCCGAATCGACGAAAACACTCCAGCTCTGAAAGTATTCGACGCAGTACCCGCCGGAAGGACCAGGTGGAGAAGGACCTGGCTTCGCTTGGAATATCCAATTGGCGCCACCTAGCGAAAAGAAGAAACGACTGGCGAGCTGTTGATAATTCGGCTATAATCGCGTAAGCGGTGTCTACGCCAATAAAGAAGAAGAAGAATGATATTTTGATTTACATATGCTTGTATAAGTTTATTAAATTTAAGACTTCGCTCATTCCCAACCACTTTTGCACAATTTTTCTTTAAGTTAAAAATAGTAGACTAAATAATAATTTTTTGGAAAAATGTATTAATTATTTTGAAAATGTACTTTATTTTTATATAATATTATAACACAACCGTTTTAATACTCACTCTACTAAATTTAATATTACCGAAATGAAAATGCCGTCGGTATACGTATGTGTATATGGGATATGTTGCCTCTTCGAAATTTTCTTAGAATTATATTACATTTTATAGTAATTAAAAAATCAACATGAATCTATTTGAAATATTCTAAAACTAACAAACTTACAGTCGGGTACAATTATTTAAAAAAAGACTGTTCTTAATAATTATACTCCTGCAACCAGTTGCTAGTTTTGTTCACCTAATGGTTGTACGTATCACTTAAAACTAATCGAGATAGAAATATGGTTATATACATATGTGATCTGGTCTAAGAAAAGGGGGCTTAGGTGTCAAAAAAAAAAAACAATTAATGAGATAACTGACGAAACGAGTTGTTTATTTTTAACAGCTTTTCCCAGAAAACTAGTTTTCGCACGTTAGCTCCCTTTTCGTAGACCAGGTCACATATATGTATACGTAAATGATCAGGAAGACGAGAAAAGTTTAAATCCGGTTGACTTTCTGTCCATCCGTCCGTCCGTCCGTGCAAGCTGCAGCTTGAGTAAAAATTTAGATATCTTGATGAAATTTGATATGTAGGTTTCTTAGTACACAAAAGTTCGAGTTCTTAGATGGGCGTAATCGGACCACTGCCACGCTCACAAATCGCCATTAATCGAAAACCTATGAAGTGCCATAACTAAGCACCTAATTTAGATATAAAACTTCTGTGGGAAAAAACTTTTGAAAAAATGGGTGGGGCCTCGTGTGACCAAATTTGCTGAGTACAAATCTTATAAGAACTTCTACCGACAGTGTGAAATTGGATGAAATCGAAGGATAACCCCGCCCACTCCCCATATAACGGTACTGTTAAAAACTACTAAAAGTGCGATAAATCAAAAACTAAATGCGTCAGAGACGTAAAAAGCTGAGAAAGATTTATGCGAACCGGTGTGAAAATTGGACGATGGGCGTGGTACCGCCCACTTTTGGTGAAATTCCATATCTCGGGACCTGACTGACCGACTTCGACAAAATTTGGTGCGTGCCATTTTTTTCATATTCTTATGACACATTGTGAAAATTAGCGAAACCGAACAATAACCATGCCTACTTCCCATATAGCACAATTTTAAAATCCATTTAATGATCAACAAATAACTGCTGCATTCGTGTTTATAAAAAGATTATTTGCCAGTGCATTGAGCCGAGAAATTGGAAAAAGCAAAGGTTATTAAAAGTTTGCGGGTATACAAAATGCCTTCCAGTTTCAAGGTTATTTCAACTTAGATACTGTCACCAACTTTTATGTCTATTACAACTAGATCATATTACTTAATCAGTTCATTTGTATTTTTTGTAGATAACAGAGCTCATTGATAACAAATATAGCGAGGCTACCGTTATTAAGTATATACATATACAAATGTATGTAAGTTAGCACTTCACGCATTTTAAAAGTATGATATTGTATGATGCATCAACATCATTCGATACAAAAAAATACACTACGATAGTACCCAAATCCCTAAAGCTGCGACACGTGCAGTACATAACTGTAAAAAGCCCAAGATCACCGATTCCCATCCCTGTTGCAGCGGCAAACTTAGGTTTAGCATTACGTATAATTAATTGTAACATTTTGTTCTATATGGTATATGAATAAATAAATAGCAGATCAATAGAAGAAGTTAGAAGACCCCTAGGGAGATTATATTTTTCTTCGGATTACCAAAATTAATAATTATTATTAAAAAGCCATCTTTAAGTTCAGCCTCTTTAAAATTTATGAGTTAGGAACAGAAGTTTACACTACTTCTTCATACAAAGGTCAAGCTAATGGACAAGTGGAAAGGTTCCACTCCACATTAATCGAAATAATGCATTACATAAAAGAAAAAGGTGGACATAGAAATTTTGATGAACTTTTAGAATGAGCAGTATCTTAATATAACCATAGACAAAATTAGTAAAATAACAAATATTACGAATAATATAATTAAAAGTATACAAAATGAAAAAATATAATTAGAATCATTCTTACAGTTAAAATACAAGTTAGAAATAATTAGAAATAAATAAATACATAGGGCAAAATAATAAATTCGTTCAGTTTACCAAATAAATAAACAGATATTGCAAGGAAAGTAATGCAAAGGCGATATCCCATATATAAATTTAGATGGAGCTCCTCAATTTTCTGAAATAAAAATTGCAATTAATGGAAAAATTATAATTAATGTTGTAAGCATTCCAAAAAATAATGGAAGAATTATTAAAATCAATTCTGATTCAATTCATGATCATGTATCAATAATCTACAAAAAATTCGTTTGCCAATACAAAAGAAGTAAGCTCTTGCAAAATCACCTTAATTACTATCCTAATAGTGACCACCTTAATTTTCGGAAAATACCAATTAATTAATTAAATCAATTAAGCGTCTCAGTGTGACCCTCCGAAAAATCACTAATTTTCGAATTTTTTTTTTTTAATATTGGAATCAACTAATCAGTCCGATTTGTTTTTAGAAATAAATACATTCATGACGAATACAAAATGACTTTATTTTATTTATTGGGTGTATAATAGTTAAACAAACTGTTAAAATGAAATTTCAAAAACAGGTCCTGTACGATGTCCACGATTACGGCCGTATTTTTGATCTAAAACAAAAATTTCAAAAAGATGACTGTCTATAGAAAAGTCGCTATCACACCATGGAAGCTTTTTTTTACAAACTGGCGGCGGTTTAAACAAGCGAATTTTGTCCTTTTTTCGACAGTTTTTCGTAACAAAAGGAAGATTAAAAAAATAAATAAAAACTTCCATGGCGCGAAAGCGAATGACGTTAAAAATGCTCTCACCAAATTGGAACTAGATGTCTTCAAAACCCTTCCTTTGGCGGGGAACACTACTCTGTTTCGTTTCTATAAGAAATTTCAAGATATACAATACACCAATCAAATCGCTGAAACTACAACACGTGCAATACAAAACTGTGGGATAATTAATTGTAACTTTTACTTCTAATTCGAAGTTCAATAAAGGAGCATAGGTCCCGAAAATATTTTTTTATATTTACATTATCTTACCTAATCTTTTTAGTTGTATTCTTTGTAGACAGCAAATATACTGAGGCTACCACAATTGTAAAGAATACACCCAACTCTTTTTTTACCTGGTAGATATGTTCCTCAGAACTGCGTGTAAAAAATTAGGCGTTTCCTATAGTAAAATGGGAGATACGTTCCATGTCATCTGAAAACCGTGTAAGATGAGATAAAGAACTATATTTACTTCGAAAACCCGTGTTAAAAATGTTGAAAACTATAAAATTTCGCATATGCATACAAATTGTATGTTCGTATGGCATTTTATTGAACATTAAAACTTAAAATCTATAATTCATACAGTTGAAAAATTGGTAGAGCAGCAAAAAACAAAAGAAATCTGTTAATCCAGAATTAAGAACAGAAAAATTACAATAGAAATAAAGAAAAAAAAGAGAGTGTGCTTATGACCGCACGACTGAAGTAAAACTTCTTTCTCTCTATCTATATGTATATATATGAATGTGTGTGTGCAATATATACATGTATGCACATATACATACATACATATATTTATTTCCTACAAATATTTAAATTTATTTTATGTTTTCATTAGTAAATTAATATTTTTGCATAGATCTTTTATTTTTTTTGCATTGTTTTATTCGTTATTTTCATTATTGGGTACATCAGTAATTACTGTGGTTGATTGTAAAACCGAGACAATAGGCTTATGATACGAGAAATACGATACATATATGTATTTTAGAATTAAAATTAGACAGAAATCTAGAAAAAACTGCATCGATAGTTGTTCCATGTCTTGTAGTTGGCTCATTACGGTCATTATTCATTTGTAATTCTAATTTATCTCGTAGAAAGTTTATCAAGAGTTGTCCATTTTCGGATGCGAAATTGATATTGAAGATTAGTGGCAACGTATGATAGTTTTCTCCTAGTTCTTCAGAACCTACTCGACCATATATCATAAGTCTTCTGTATATAAACTTTATGATATTATTAACTGTGTTATTGGGCGACATGTAAACAACTACCATTATGATGTTTGTTCCATCGTCCAAAACACGGGAAAATTAGGAAAAATTATTTTAATTTTATTTCTCTTTATTTTTATTTAAATAAAGTAATATTTCAAATAAATTATATTTATTTCCACTATTACAAAGTGAAGATGTGCAAAATGAACTTCATTTCTTCAAAGAAAATTGATGACCTTCATGAAATGTGCATATTCGCATTATTTCGTTATCATTTCCATATTTGTACCAATAGAATTTCTATGGCATATACATACATACATACATACATATGTATATTATTTCTTTGGCACATTTGTCTGTATGTTACGAAAACAAATGCGAGCCACATACATATGTACATATGTACATTCATAATAACAAGTGTCGCACGCATCTTTCGCATCTCCGTTGTCACGGACAATCAATGGCCGAAACTCAAAGAGTCACGCCCGGAACACATAGAGCGGGGCAGGCTGCAAGCGACATCTGTCAAATATTAAAATACACACGTTCTTATGGACACAGTTATGTAGTTGTGCAGCTGTCTAAATAACTGTGGCCTTAAGAATGTGTGTATTTCAATATCAGATTCAGATGGCGCTTGCAGTCTGTCGCGTTCTATGTGTTCAGCACATCAATCTGTCGAAGCATTGACGCGACGAGACGCGAAAGAAACTAACAAACGATCGCCGATTGTTACCGCTTCCCTTGCCGCTGTAACAGCTTCGCCGTCCAACGTGCGTAAATATGTATTCATATGTATGAACTTGCATAAGGAGCATGCATGCATGTGTTTATGTCTTCATATTCATATTCATGCATACATATATTTATGTCTCTTCATATTCTTGCGTATGTGAGACAGGGAACATAATGTATTTTGTACACATTTTCGGTGTCAAAATGAAACAAAATATAAACTAGCAAAACGAAATTCTTCGTTGGGAGTCTCTTCATATTCTCTTCTTCGGCATATATGCCTTGTCATCATATGCCGTAAATACATATATTTCTGTCTCTTCATATTCTCGGTTAGAATATGTGAGAGAATTGTAAACAATGTTAAAATTGCGAGGCCAATTCCGACCTTACATACAATGTTAACAAATTTTATGTTCTCTGTCTATACTTTTAAGTTCTCTGGTTCTTGCAAATTTGTTTACATGCACACATAATTACATATGTATGTACGTGAATATGCGCGACCGCTTGGTCTTTTAATATGTACATATGTTAAATGAAATGTCGTAAATTTGGCAACGCGGTGAGCCTTCTCTATATTATACGTTTTCTGCGTTCGCCTCGCCTGATCACACGTTCGCCTGATCACACTTTTCGTCACGCGTTCGTCAGTTTACTCCCCAAGCCAAGCGCGCCTAAAGAAGTTTTACTTCAAAAATATTGACATAGCTACATAATTATTCGTCGCTACTTGATAATAAGCGCAATTGTTTGCGACGAACTGGACTAAAGTCGGTATCATCAGGAGATATCCATCAAATTGTCCAATGGTGACTTTCGACAAATTTCCGTATTTCATTCTTATTTCTCTTAATGGTCCTAATAGTAGCTTCGTTAAGCCAAAATCCTTGCCCGCAGATGTTGAACCTTCAACTCTTGCCAGGCTGTTCAAAAATTTTATTTTTACTTCCAAAGAAATGTCTTGCCTTTTACGAATCTTTGAAATTTTGGACATTTTGTTAACTATATTAAGGGCAAACATTTTATTTTTAAAGCTAAACTAAAAATTTAGAGATAAAATACCTTTTTCCACTTATTAAGGTCAGAAATGTTCAAACCAGGGACCGGAAATAAGAGTTATTTTACAATTTTTAATAAAAAAAATCATACGTAAAGGAACATCGTAGAAAAGTTTTGTTTACACCATCATGATTTTTAGGTGAACTATATGCGAAATATTGTATGATTTTTAAATTTTGATTTTTATATATTTAGATCAAAAATAAAAGTTATTTTTGATTTCTATTTTTTTAGATCAAAAATAAAAGTTATTTTTGATTTTTATTTTTTTAGATCAAAAATAAAAGTTATTTTTGATTTTTTTTTTTTAGATCAAAAAATAAGAATTATTTTTGTTTTTTATATTTTTAAATCAATAATAAAAATCAATTCAAAATTTGTGGCATAATATGTTTCTTAATTTCTGTTAAGCTTTAAAGTAAAACTAAGGTGTACGGTTATAATAACAGCAAAAAATAAATAAATAAAAATTTTGAATTGATTTTTATTATTGATTTAAAAATATAAAAATCAAAAATAATTCTTATTTTTTGATCTAAAAAAATAAAAATCAAAAATAACTTTTATTTTTGATCTAAAAAAATAAAAATCAAAAATAACTTTTATTTTTGATCTAAATATATAAAAATCAAAAATAATTTTTACTTTTGATCTAAATATATAAAAATCAAAAATAACTCTTATTTTTTGATTTTTTCGATAAAAGTCATAAGAGTTACGGTCCCTGGTTCAAACCTAATTGATAACACGAACATTTGATAAAATATTGCGAGCTAATGAACTTAAAACACTTTAATTAAGCAATATTTTATATAAATATCATGCGAACACAATGTGTAGGTAAGAGTTATCGAATAAGGGGATTTCCCAGTTACTACTATATACATACATATGTTCATTTTAGCAATGGTGCCAAGTGTGGCAAAAACAAACATAACATAACAAGACAGTGAATTTGAAACGTATCAGATTAAAATTTAATTTTTTTTTCAACCGTGTAACTTCAAATCCATGTAAAAAGAAACCGTATAAAAAAAGTTGAGTGTATATTCAAAGAAATAAATAACATAGCACATACAAGTGACATTGTTACAATTGCAAATTCTACAAGAGCCTTTCCAAAGTGACAGCGCACTTTTTGCAAAATGATAACGTTGAGAGTTTTGGTTTAACATTTACTTAAAAGAAGAAGCCCATCACGTGCATGACTCATACGATTAACCAGGGATAATGGGATGCCCAACTTATTTCAGTGTGATAGCGCCTCAAAATAAGCGTTTTTTATAACATTTTCCATTATGGCCAGATCAAACAAAATAAGAATTTTTGGGCATTTTAAATTAAAATACCCAACATTTATTACGATTGCAAATTATTATATATTGGACTTTTAATATATGGCGAAACTACTTAATTCCTTTTTTATGATTTTATGGTATATTAAAACAACTGACTCGAACTTTCAATACTTAATAAGGTGAATTAAGCCTGTTAGTTCTCAATTAATAAATGTTTTTAATCAATCGTAAGAAAGTTAATTCTATTATGCACAAAACGTTTCATGAAATATAGTTATTTAAATTTCGCATTTTCTTTGATTTTCATTGTTTTAAATTTTTATTAGCGATCTTGAACGGCGGCAGCAAATTCCTCCGTTCACATATATTTTTGGTATAATTTCAATCTGGCCGTTCCAGTCATTCCAACTGCCAAACGTCAACACCTACCCAATCCAGTCAACTGTCAAAGTTCGGTAGGTGAGCGGCTCTCACATTTCCAGTGACAGGAGAGTTGGGGATCTCTTTATCTCTGCGATTAACCTTCTTGGCCACTATATGATGGCTGAAGTAAAGGTATATTCCCTATGCTTTACTTCGTATGTAGTAAGATGGGTTTAAAAGCTTATTTATTTCATTTATTTATTGACACATTCAAGTATATACAAGAATGGTATCGACTAATAATTATAATAAGAGTTTAAACTTAACTTATTTAATTAATTAAATAAGAATTTTATTAAGTGACAATTTGGAATATATGGGTTGAAAATATTATTTATTTTGAGTTAAATACAAAAACATGAATATTGCTGTTTTTTCCGAATATAAAATAGCAATGTTTGAATCTAACTGAATTTAGTAAAAATCACATAGCCTGGCGCAGTCCAAAGGATGCAGTTACCCATTTTAATGAAGTATCCGCATGCTCTCTTGTGTCAAATTTCACCGTATAACTTTACATCCTGTAGAGGGCAAATGTGCAATGTCACGCAAAAATATAATTGCAACCCTGTTTTAGCTATCATTTTACATAAAGACATATTTTGAGGTTAAATTGTTAAGGAAGGTAAATTTTAAATAGATTTTGTAATTAATTTTTAAATTATAAAGACTTGTTAAAGCTTTTTTTGTTGAGAATGAATGCAGAAGGTGCGCAAATTCACAATAGCCATGCACAATAAATAATTGACCGAATCAGCCGTTCATACATATAAGTATCACTAGATTCTGCAATGGGTGGTCTCGTGCCCTTGTACATTTCGATATAGGATTTTTGCCAACTGTAATCATGCAAGAGCCAGAGAATCCCCCTAATAAATTTTTGCCTGCTGAGATGTCCTGTAAAATTATTGATACCTATCTATACCTGTAAATCGAAAATAGTCCATATTTCTATTATGTTTGTGTTTAGTCAAATTAGAATTAACTCACATGGCAATTGATATTATTTTACTTTGTGCTGATGGAACCATTTAACATTTGATATTAACATGAGAAAGAATTAAGATGTGACTTCCTATCGACGGAACTTTTTTCGTATCCAACTTTTAAAAGGATAAAAACAAACTGAAGTTGATTTTCATTTAACTTTAAGCCAGATTATGTAAATTATGATTATATCTATATCTCTATACATATATAAAACAAAGACGGGTTTGTTCGAACACTTATAACTCAAGATCTGCTGAACCAATTTTCATGGTTATTGATTCGTTGGATTTGTCTCCACCCCGAATAGCAGAATACATATTAAAAACAATGAAAACTCGATAAAATTGGATAATTCCAAATACAGTGAAAGCTCGCTAATCCGAACGGTGTGTAATCCGAATTATCCAGTAATCCGAATTGAATAAAGTACGCGTTGCATACTCTATAGACCGCATTGATTGCCGCTCTCTAATCCGAATTTTAATTTTTCTATCCTTTTGTAGCGTAGGTGCACATATTTGTTTTGACATACATAAGTGCAAACAACGTAGAAAGCCTGTTTCAACGTGTTCTCGAAGTGTGAATGGAATTTTACAACTAACGGGACATCATTTGATATGCATACACTTGTATGTATGTACAAATGAATGCATGTTCAATGATTTATTTTGTTATTATTTTAGTTCTGGAATAGCATTACACGCGACGACATCAATTTAAATTACAATATGGGAAAGAGACGTGCACATAAAACATTATCACTAGCTGATAAGAGTAAAATAATACAAGAGATAGACCGCGGACAATCTGGAAAACTTTTAGCAGATAAATATGGTGTAGGAACTTCTACAATTTGTGACATAAAAAAAATTCCGAAAATATTAGGAGGTATAAAATCCGTATTATGTATGTACTAAAGTATCTTACAAAAATTAGTTAATTGTATACACACCTAAGTATTTTATAAGATTTGCTGAGAATTCTGATGAAAAACTTGTGCAAGACACTCAAAACGGGTGAGTACGAAGAGTTTGAGCAAAAATTACATGTTTGGTTTGAAGAGAAGCGGTCACGACATCAAACCATTTCAGCCGGAGTTTTACGAAAAAATGCAAAATCACTTTATCATAAAATGTATAACAATGAATCGTTTAAAGCTAGCGATAGATGGTTTCAAAAGTTTAAGAAACGATTTTCTGTGCGAAACTTAAAAATATGCGGAGAGTCTTTATCTGCTAGACCAGATCTTGTTCCTGCTTTTCAAAATAAGCTCTACAATGTAATTGAAGCTGAAAATTTGTTGGACGACCAAATTTATAATGCTGATGAGTGTGGACTTTTTTGGAAAATGTTTCCAGACAAAACTTTAGTGCATTTTAAAGAAAAATCAGCTCCAGGCACCAAAATGAGCAAAGAGAGAATCACCTTCTTATGTTGTGCTAATAAGACTGGAAGTCACAAGCTACAGATTGCAGTGGTTGGTAAATCAAAAAACCCTCGGTCATTTAAAAAACAAAGGGTGATTGAATATTACTCATCAAAAAATGCATGGATGACAACATAGATTTTTACTGAATGGGTTTTCAAATCGTTTATACCACAGGTAAAAAACTATCAGACTGAAAATAGTTTGCCGAAAAAAGGCCTATTGATATTGGATAATGCAACATGTCATGGGGAGCCGTTAACATCTGAATGTGGACAATATAAAACTATGTTTCTCCCTCCAAATTGTACTAGCATTATCCAACCTATGGATCAAAATGCGATACACCTGACTAAACTTTATTATAAAAAAGACCTCTTGTGTGAATTGGTCAATTCTGAATCAGACAGTACTGACATTTTTTTGAAATAATTCAGTATGTACGACGCTTGTGAATTGCTTAAGCGATCTTGGAACAGGGTATCGGATTCCACTCTAAAGTCCTGTTGGAAAAATATTCATACCCAGAGATGGGCTTCAGAAGATAACATTCCATTGTCAGTCTTACAACAAGAATTACCAGAGAGTGACCTTTCGGCTCGTTTTGAAGAAATTGAAGAATTTCGTGCAATCACAAATTTATTTCGCCGCAATACTGACGTGGAACTTTCTGTATAGTATCTCAGAATTGGTTACAGAAGACGAAGAAGCAGAATCTAATATGATTAAGCGCGTTAAAAATCGTGAAGCTGTACAAGCTTTAAATACAAGTATAGATTGGGCAAAGCAGCGAGGCATAGACACTGATCAAATAAGTACTCAAGGAAATGCGTAATAAAGCTTTAGAAGCATGTGTATTGCAACAGAAACAAACTTGCATCACAAATTTCGTTAAAAAAAACATCATAAAAAATAAGGTGTAAGCAATATTCTTTCTTAAAAATATAATAATAAATAAAATTAGTTCTGAAATACTATCCCGAGTTTTATTTTCGAATGGCGTCATTTTATGTGAAATAAAATACATAAATATAGCCTATCCACTAATCCGAATATTTCGCTAATCCGAATTGGGGTGTGCAATCATTAATTCGGATTAGCGAGCTTTCACTGTAGTAACTTTTTTCCATACAATAATTTTTTTTTTCAATTTTTGTTTGTTTTGTTTTTCAATATTTTGATTTGTAAATTATTTGAGTAGTTTAATTTCTGTCGCTTGCTTTTTTATTCCGGCTATTCAAAAGAAAAATTATTGAAAATTATTCAGAGAAAACTTTAGGTGTGTTTCACACAAAGAGGTCAATTGCAGATTGAAATTTGTTACGAAGCCAAAAATATGTCACCCTAATATCGGTCGGCGTTCGTTTTGCCATCAACGTATGGCAGCCCAAGGCAAGGCAAGGCAAGAAGCACTCCCAGGATGCGGTGACATACGTGCGGAATTATGGATCGCGGTCAATCAGCAAGCGATCATCACAGCACGACTTTTCAAACAACAGTTGCGATGTTTGACTGACTTTATCTTGAAGCAACGTATATATGGTGCTGTTGGATGCTAGATGTACTCTGTTGAGGTGCAAAATAGAGGTTTTCGGCACGCACACATTCTTCTTTGGATGGTGGATGATGGTTACACCAGATCAAATTGATGAAATCATTTCTCCGGAAATTCCTGATGTAGAGAAAGATCCAGTATTATATGAAGTGGTGGAAACCAATATGGTTCATTGACCATGCGGACACTGCAATCCCTTTTCGGTTTGTATGTCTGACAATAAATGCACGAAACACCATCCACGTGCTTTTCTTTCGGAAACACAAACTGGAAATGATGGATATCAACTCTATCGGCGTCGCTCACCAGATAACAGAACATTCAGCATTCAACTTAGAAGAGTGAATATCGAAGTTTACAACACATGGATCGTACTGTATTCGTCACTTTTATCTGATTTACATTCAAAACTCATATCAATGTTGGGTATTGCAGTTTGGTGTAATCGATAAAATACGTTTGTAAGTGCGGCACCAAATGAAGCAACATTGCGGTTATTGGTCTTGAGCAATACGGTCGATACATGAACTGCACTAAAGCGCTTTGTAGGATATTTACTATTGTAATTCATGAAAGTTTTCCGTCTGTTGTGCGTCTCGCAGTTAATTTGGAGAATGGCCAAAGAGTGTATTTCAACCCAGGGAATATAGTACAGCCAGTGGAAACACCGCCAGCAATAAAATTAACATTTACGAGTTTTTGCTCAACTTTCGTCAGAGATCCGTTTGCGAGGACATTCGAAAATACCTTGATATTATGCATGGCATCGTCGAAGAAATAGTTACGCAGAAAACAAGGCCAACCAGTAGATTGACATCCAGGTGTCTTATCAACTAATGCATTAGGACGAATTTACACAATCCACCCGAAAAACGACGATTGTTTCTACCTTCGGTTGCTATTGATTAAGGTACGCGGTTCAACTTTATTTGAGTGAATGGTTCGATGTGTGCAAGTTTTGGAGAAGTAAGCCAGCAATTACAAATGCTGGAACACGCACAGGAATGAAAATGAAGTTCGCACACTTTTCGATATAAACCTCGACAATGTCAAAGACATTTTACATCGTCTTCGCTAAAAATTGGAAATGGTACAATTTCGGTTGATACTTCCGGTGGTTCGATATCAATTCCATCTGCCCTTTATCAATTCACGAAGGATGACCTCATCACAAATGTTCGGGCATTTGCCAAATTATCGCAACTACCATTCCTTAAGCGCAAAGTCAAATTCCGGGAAACTTGCGCTCATACAAATATATCGATCGTATTGACAATGAAGACGACGCCGTGATTATCCAGTGGAATTTCTCAATTCTTTGGAGAGGCTTGATATGCCACCGCATAATTTGCGTCTCAAAGTAGGATCCGTCGTTATTATGTTTTGCAATCTTCTTGCGCGGAAGAGAATGCTTGATTCTACGAATTCCTTTGAGTTCTAACGATTTTCCATTTCAGTTCAAACGTATTCCGGCATAAATAAGGAAATGGTATGTTTTTCACACGGCCGTGGCGTGCTCACGAGTTGGAAAACCATCTTTTCTGTACACCGGAACAGAAACCAAAAAACGTTGTTTATAAAGCTGCCTTACATTGAAAAAAAAAATGAAATGATAAATTTAACTTTCTTTTCATTTCAAAATACATAATTTCACGCAGGACAACGGCTGCGGGGTCAGCTAGTATGATAATAACTTTCAATCTGTTGTGAATCAGCAATTTACGAATGCCTTTGCTATTCAGAACCCGGGTTATTCAAATCAAATAATTCGGTGGTGTGTACTTATGTATGTATGTATATATAGTCAATTCAAGGCGGACTAAGTGAAACATTGTAAAATTATCATTTAGGATGAATACACTATGGCACACAAACTTAGGCTTCGGGCATTGGACAGAATATTGAAAGATGTAAAAAAAAAACTAATGACACACTATTTGCGGGCACTTTGTTATTCTTTTCAGGTGATTCCAGACACACCCTTCCCATTATTCCACGTTTAACGTACAATGATGAAATTAACGATTGTTTAATATCATCGCGACTTTGGCGTAATGTCGAAAAAATAATGAAGAAAGCGTCAATATCCATCAACCGAAGCTTTCTCAAAATAACTGTTAGGTATTGGCAATTGTACATAAAAATTCTAGATGCACTCTGCATCATCAACTTAGATTTCAACGAAGCTGTGAATTCCAACTGAGATTTGGCATTCATTGGATGTGGCGGAATGCCCAGGCCATTAAAAACTGGGGGTAGGATATCCAGTTATGTTGCTTCTTAATTTGAACCCACGGCTGCTTACAAAGTAACAAGATTCGAAATTATTGAAAACGTTTTTTGAAGTCACCATTTTGAATGTATAACGTTCCAAAGCGATAACGTATTGCTGCCACCAATTACAGATATGCCAGTTAGATTGTCATTCACAATGTCAATCAATAACTCACAAGACCAGACGTTGCCTTTTTGTGGCTTAGATTTAGGTAATCCATGCTTTTATCACAGAAAATGCCACATATGATCTTCCTCTATTGCGTTGAAATATTAATCTTTATTTTTTAAGAGGATATTTTAGTCTAAAGGCACACAATATTAATTAAAAAAAGTGTTCATTGAGTTATTGAAGTAGAGGGAAAACTGAACAGAGTCTTCGTTGCCATGATTTCTACACACCACAAATTTACACTACTGTTCCAGAACCAGAGTCCTCTCTTTTTGCGTGAATCCTTCGCAGCGTCATCTCGTTTTTCGAGTTGTTTTTTAAATTTTTATTTTTTCTAATATAATACCGTCGGGCAAAAAATAGTCTTTGGTTTGTTTTATGCTTTAGCAGGAAGCGAAGCCAAGGAAATACCTTCAGGTATATTCCGAAAATCTGGTTGACATTTTACATCTTAAGGTGTTTCCTGACTGAGTATAAAATGTTCGGTTGCACTCGAACATAGCGTATACATATACAACTCATACACTGACTGACAATTGCTACACAGGTTTGTTAGAGAAACGAAAATTTTTAAATTCCATATATGAGAGTTGGGTGTAATATTGATCCGATTTTATCTATTTTTACTAGAAACTCAGACCATTAACGTGCCACATACGAAACAAGTTTTCTGTGGGATTCATAAAGTACCTGATATACAAACACCAATCATATGAAGTAAATTCAGCCGGATGTTCGAAAATCCTGATGTTAGTTCTACGGGGGCTAGGACAAGTTTTCGCCCAATTTTATACATTTTAGGCATAAAGATGCAGTTGTTTTTATTGTACTCGTTCTTATGGCCAAGTATTGAAAAACTTCAATTTACAAAAATTATGTGCGAATAATTTTAAACTGATCCACCCTAAGAAATAATACAATGGGCTGGTACCCATACCAGTCTTATCACAAAGACACTTGATGCTATTGATAGCATGATTACGCACTCTTCGACCAGCCCTGAACGCATTGTTAATGAGTTCAAGACTAGTATCGTGACTCTGCTGAGTGGATGGTCACTTCTCTTTACTCCGGAGCAGTAAATCAACCTACCTTAATGGCTGCAACTTCGCCCTGGAAGACACTGCAATAGACAGGAAGTCTGAAACTGGAGTTGATAGAGAGCTCCCGACAGTAGATTCCTCCACCAACCTTTCCCACAAGCTTTGACCCATCCGTGAAGCTCACTGCCCCTCTCCTCCATAGGCTTCTTCCCACCCATGTATGGCTAGAGGAGCCGCCAGAGTTCGGTTTAGTGATTCCATAATCCTTTGCATCAGCAAGGTTTAACAATAACCAAGAAGAAATGATAATATCTACTGGGCTTAATTGCTTTGATTACAGCAGACTGTGCTTACTTTTATAATAATATAACTTTTGAATAATTAATTGTTTAATAAATAATAATTACACATTATCCTCATTTTTTGGCTTGAAAAAAAAATTGAATTTTCTATAGTACTTATATGGCAATTAATAATAAAAATAAAACGAAACTATAACTGTTTTTATTTTCAAATTTTCAAATTTTTTTTATTTTTATACAAATTTAGATTGATCATTAAAAACGTAAGACACCAACTATAAAATTTGCTTTATTTTTTATTTAAAATATACTTATAGTTTCATGTTAATTCAGATATGAAAATTTTGTTTCATATTTCAAGTGGTTTTCTTTTTATACGGTGTTTACCTCTTCTGTAATGTTACGTTATTTTGCATTTCATGCGACGTTATCAATTAGCAAATTTGTAAATTACTTACCAATCTTTTTCAAATTACGCGACTGTTGTTCAAATTCTAACCACAACGTTCCTTACACTGGAAATAACGTTTGTACGTATAGCTACAAATTGTTCAGATCGGCATAAAACAACCATTTAAAACTAAGGTTTGAAACAAAGACCTTCATAATATATAATATATATAACGTTGCTCAGTTACGTTTTCAGATTTAGTTAAACAAAAAATTAATCTAAGAAATGCAGCTAATAAAGGTACCTGATGCAATCGAAGTTTACTTTTTTCCTGTTTTTTATTGAATTTTATGGCGCTAAAACAAAAATAGTGGTTCAATATCCGCATAAAATGTAAGTTAATGTTTCAAACTGTTGCACCACTCAGAAACTCAATTCAGTTCGATTGCGGTAATTTTGATTTACAATATACACATCCGCTATATACGAAGTAATGTTTGCCCTCACAAAATTCAAAATCTGTTTATTTTTTTTAATTTGGTCTAGACATATTTGTGTATTTAGTTTCGTTCTATTGACAAGTTATTCAAAAAGATTGCAAGAAAAATAAATTCCACTGAAATGCGTGTATACAGCAGAGAGGAATCAAATATTATATATGAACACAAAGTGCTGACTGAGGGGTAAATTAGAAATTAAGTATGCTACAATCCAATTTTACAATTGCATTCTGCGCCCAAAGTTAAAATTTAGCAAAACTCATGAATTAGACACATTAGCTATCATCTTTACGTCTGATGGAACTGTTATTCATCTCCACCTCCTTCTTCATCCTCGTCGAATTCTCCCTCTTCATCAGCGGTCGCTTCTTGATATTGTTGGTATTCCGATACCAAATCGTTCATGTTGCTCTCTGCTTCGGTAAACTCCATCTCATCCATACCCTCCCCGGTGTACCAATGCAAAAAAGCTTTACGCCTAAACATGGCCGTGAATTGTTCGGAAACTCGTTTAAACAATTCCTGAATCGCTGTTGAATTTCCAATAAATGTGGCGGACATTTTTAAGCCACGTGGAGGTATGTCACAAACAGCTGTTTTGCAGTTATTTGGGATCCATTCCACAAAGAAGCTGCTGTTTTTATTTTGAATATTCAGCATTTGTTCGTCCACTTCCTTCATTGACATACGCCCTCTAAATATAGCGGCTACCGTTAAATACCGCCCATGACGCGGATCGCAAGCAGCCATCATGTTCTTAGCGTCAAACATCTGTTGCGTTAATTCAGGTACGGTAAGTGCACGATACTGTTGCGAACCACGAGAGGTCAAGGGAGCGAAACCAGGCATAAAGAAATGTAAACGAGGAAATGGAACCATATTCACAGCCAACTTTCGCAGATCTGCATTTAGCTGACCAGGAAAGCGTAAACATGTTGTTACTCCAGACATTGTTGCAGATACCAGATGATTTAGGTCACCATAGGTTGGCGTAGTTAGCTTTAATGTACGGAAACAGATGTCGTATAGAGCTTCATTGTCGATGCAGTATGTTTCGTCAGTGTTTTCTACCAGCTGATGTACACTGAGCGTAGCATTGTATGGCTCTACCACAGTATCGGATACTTTTGGCGAGGGCACTACAGAAAATGTATTCATAATACGATCAGGATATTCTTCACGAATTTTCGATATCAATAGTGTGCCCATGCCAGAGCCTGTGCCGCCACCAAGAGAATGCGTTAACTGAAATCCCTATAAATAAATAAAATTGTTACGTCTTTACCATACTCAAATATATGCGGTTCATTTAATTCGACACCTGTAGACAATCACATCCTTCAGACTCTTTGCGTACAACATCAAGTACGGAGTCGACCAGTTCTGCGCCTTCTGTATAATGGCCCTTGGCCCAATTATTACCCGCTCCTGACTGACCAAATACAAAATTATCCGGACGGAAGATTTGCCCGAAAGCCCCAGAACGTACCGAGTCCATAGTGCCCGGTTCTAAATCGACCAAAATGGCACGAGGTACATATTTGGCACCAGTAGCTTCATTATAATACACATTAATACGTTCTAGTTGTAAGTCGCTATCGCCATAATAAGTGCCGGTGGCATCAATGCAATGTTCATCAGATATCACTTCCCAAAATTTACCGCCAATCTGATTGCCACATTGTCCGGCCTGTATATGTACGATTTCGCGCATTTTTCAAATTGCCTTTAACACTTAAAGTCTGAAAACTATGAGCCTTTACTGCTACGGTAATTGTTATCAATTATAAATTACTAAGAGGCAAATAATATTGGATTGGTTGGAAACGAAGATTAGATTTAATTTAAGACGAGCGTATGAATTAGTAAGTGAAAATTGCAGGGCTCTTAGTACACGTTTTCTTAGTACACTTTCGATATTATATTTGATCACTGGACCAGTTTCGCAATTTAAATAAAAATCTAATTTTTAATACGCTCTCCTCTGACTAAAATCTTTTCAAAATATGTTTTGTGTGAAAAAATTCTGAAAAAACGATCTATTGATTGAGTTTTAAAAGATACGTTACTACCACAAAATAGTAGAAACAAGATAGTGTTTTTTTGCAAAGTAATTATTGTTATTTAAATAACATTTATTTTTACGAAAAACAAAATCATATTTCACACTCTAAGTATTTTTCTGGTTATAAATAATCTGATTCTTTTACCACGGCTGAAAAACAATTTGATGTCCGTTGTAAATAATTTTATGAAGGAAGGTAAATTTTAAATAGATTTTATAATTTATTTTTTAAATTATAAAGATTTGTTAAAGTTTTTTTTTGTTGAGAATGAATGCAGAAGGTTCGCCAATTCATAATAGCCATGCACATTAGTCATTTACAATAAATTGACCGAATCAGTCGTTCATATATCACTAGATTCTGCTATGGGTGCTCCCGTGCCCTTGTATATTTAGGTATAGGCTTTTTGGAATCTGCAATCTTGCAAGAGCAAGATAATCCCCCTAGTATATTTTTATACTCTTGCAACATGTTGCTACAGAGTAGTTTTGTTCGCTTAACGGTTGTTTGTATCACTTATGGTAAAAGTAATCGACTTTGGTGAAGGGTTATATATTGTTACAAAAGTAGTATTAAGTTGTATTTGTATTGCTATATGCATCCCTTATTATGAACAATAGCTGCAGGTATATGGAATAGCATTTGTCTTGTTGTAGACATCTGGCGCCGCGGCTGTCTGCTTGTCTACTTAAACAATTGCTGAGGCTGGCGCCACGGCTGTCTGCTTGTCTACTTAAACAATTACTGAGTCTTGCGCCGCGGCTGTCTGCTTAGCTGCATTTGGCGCCGTATAGCATTATGTTCTTGTAATTTCCAGATGCGATATTCTAGAAGGACACGTCGGCATCAGCGAGAAGTCAGTGGCTATATAAGCCGTGGCAGCGCCAACGTAATCAACCAGTGCTAAGAGTAAACTGCTATAGTGTAGACGAGTTGTAAAATAAAGAGATTTAGTTGAAGTGAATTAAACGGCTTTTGGTTTCATTTGTCAATCCAGAGATACGAACCCAGTAAAGTAAAACTAGCAAGGAGTAAATTCGCAACAATTGGTGTCAGAAGTGGGATTGTCAAATAATCCAAATTCAAGATGGTTAAATTCGGAGAATTGAGAATTCAGCAATTAAAAAAGGAACTGGAGGAGCGTAATTTGCCGATAAGCGGGCAAAAGGCGGATCTGCAGGCACGATTACGTAAAGCAATGGAAGCGGATGGAATAAATGTGAACGAGTTCGAATTTGATGGGCCAGAAACTTCTACAAAGGTAGAAGAAAAAGTAGAAGAACAACGAACATCATCAAGTGCAGACACGAACATGCTGTTAGTGGCTTTTAAGCAAATAATAGCTGAAAATATATCACAAATAACAGAAAATGCGGTGCAAACAGAAAATCGTCTGGCACAGCAAATAGCCGAGAATGCAGTGCAAACAGAAAATCGTCTGGCACAGCAAATAGCTGAAAATACATCGCAGTTAAAGTCTTGCCTTACACAACAAATGACTGAAAATAATACGCAGTTAGAAAAGCGTTTGGTACAACAGATTACAGAAAATACTACACAAGTACAAAAACAAGTGCAAGAGAAATTTTCAAAATTTGAAGAGGAATTAAGCACGTTAAAAAATAAAGAAGAAAATTTAAAATCAGAATTTCTTCAACTGAGTAATCGTATGCGAGAACTGCAACTGCATGGCCCTGCACCATCAACAAATAATCCAAGATTGAAGGCACCCACATTCGATGGAAGTATTCCATTTCAAATTTTCAAACTTCAGACAAAGTGGCGTCCTTGTTTTTTATCATTGAAAGGACCTGCGGCAGAAATCCTTCAGACTATTCCAGACTGTGAACGGGACAACTATGAGGCATTGATGAGTGCGATGGAAAGACGATATGGTAGTGAGCACCGAAAACAAATATACCAGATCGAACTGCAAAATAGGGGTCAGAAGATGAACGAGTCATTGCAAGAGTTCGCAACTGAAATAGAACGACTGGCTCATTTGGCAAATGCAGATGCACCTGTGGATTACATTGAGAGGGTAAAAATTCAATGTTTCATAAATGGAATTCGTGATGTGGACACCAAACGCGCCACATATGCATTGCCAAAAAGAACGTTTGTTGAAACGGTTTCGCACGCCCTCACACAGGAAACAGCTTCCCTACTAAGTAAACCAGCACACAAAGTACAAAGGGTTGAAATGGAACAACCGGCGCTGATGGAAGAAATATTGAAGACTCTGAAGACAATTGCTGCACCGCGAGTAAATACAACAGGAAGATGTTTCAACTGTGGAAAAGCGGGTCACTTTGCCCGAAATTGCAATATAAAAGTAAACCCATCAAAACGGAAACAACCAACAGATAACGAGGACGGAGCATCCACATCTCACAAGTCGTTAAACTAAAACGGAACAGTTCAAAGGGGCGTGGCTGGTTCCCACAACTACTTGCACCGCCATCTCGATATCACAAATAGGTCGCCATGACAACAATCTTACTATCAACGGCATCGTAAATGGACGACTGTCAACGCTTACTTTGGATACTGGTGCCACACATTCAATTATCCGACCGGATGTGGTAAGAGGAACGGTTGAACCATTAGTCGGTTGCAAGCTTCGAACGGCCACCGGGGAGGAAGCAGCTGTCGCGGGAAAAGTGTTTTGCAAAGTGATGATTGGTACCCTGGAAGTTAATCACACCTTCATCGTAGCAGAAATCACGGATGAAATTATAATGGGAGTAGATTTCATGATTGATCACGGGGTTACTTTGGATTTAAACAAGCAAATGCTGTTTTGCCAGAACATGGAGCTGCCTATAAACACCGGATATGTGACCAACGTTGAAAGTAAGAGGGTGATTGTTGATAATAATCAGAGTATTCCACCAAAATCTGAGGCGATTGTATGGGCTAAAGTGAATGGAGGAGGTGGGACTGAAGAATTGTGGATTGTGGAACCAACAAAAATAGATACACCCATATTGGTAGGAAGAACGCTTGTGAAAACTAGAGAAGACACCACCATTCCGGTCAGAGTAGTGAATGAATTCAACATGCCTATAATTGGACAGTGCCAGAATATAAGTGCAATAGCACGATGCGAACGGTCACAACAGAAGCCTACTATTGAGCCACAGCAGATAAGTCCTACACTCCTAAACAATTTGCTGAATGAGGTGCATGGAAATGAAAAATTAAAAGCAGAAAAACTATTACAAAAATACGCATCCATATTTGTAAACGAAGGAAACAACACAGGAAGGACCGGCATTGTCAAACATCGCATAAATACTGGAGGCGCTAAACCAATCCGACAAGCTCCGCGTAGGGTTCCACTAGCAAAACGTGAGGATGCTAACAAAATTATTGAAGACATGCACAAAAACGGTGTAATCGAACCTTCAATAAGTCCATGGAGCTCACCTATCGTCTTAGTTAAAAAGAAAGATGGTAGCACCCGTTTCTGCGTAGATTATAGGAAGTTGAATGATGTCACAAAGAAAGACAGTTATCCTCTACCGAGAATCGACGATACATTAGACACCTTGTCTGGAGCGAAATGGTTTTCTGGTAGATCTACAAAGTGGATATTGGCAAGTCGAGATTGATGAACGTGACCGTGAAAAGACCGCTTTCAGTATAGGCGACGGGTTATGGGAATTCTCTGTGATGCCATTTGGGTTATGTAATGCGCCTGCAACGTTCGAGCGACTGATGGAACATGTGTTAAAAGGACTCAACTGGAAGACATGTTTGGTGTATCTTGATGACATTATCATCATGGGAAAAAGTTTTGATGATCATCTGAAAAATCTAGAGGAAGTCTTTCAGCGAATAGCATCAGCCGGATTACGCTTGAATCCCAAAAAGTGTTCATTATGGAAGAAACAGGTCACATATCTCGGACATAAAGTGTCAACTGAGGGGATTCACACCGAGGAAGGAAAAATAAAAGCAGTCAAAGATTGGCCTCGACCCACCAACATACATGAACTCCGCAGCTTCCTTGGCTTATGCACGTATTACCGCCGTTTTGTACCTGGATTTGCGGACGTGGCTAGAAGTTTACATGATTTAACAAAGAAGAATCGCCCGTTTGTATGGCAGTTGGAACAAGAAAAAGCGTTTGAGCAGCTTAAAGAACTACTTTGTACGGCGCCGATGTTAGCTTATCCAATACCTGGAAAGAAATTCATCCTGGATACAGATGCGAGCGCTTATGGAATTGGAGGTGTCCTGTCTCAGCTCATCGACGGACAAGAAAGAGTAATTGGGTATTACAGCAGAGTGCTCGAGAAACCAGAGAAAAACTACTGTGTGACGCGAAAAGAACTACTAGCTGTGGTGGAATGGGTTGTATTTGTATGGACAACGATTCTTGCTGAGGACTGATCATGCAGCATTAAAATGGTTATTACAGTTTAAGAATCCGAAAGGCCAAATTGCACGATGGATCGAAAGATTACAGAATTACGACTTCGAAACGGAACATCGAAAGGGGATTCACCACAAAAATGCGGATGCATTATCACGTCGCCCTTGTCCACTGGAATGTAAACATTGCTCCAAATCAGAAGGAAAAGAAGGTATAATCGACGTGCGATTACTGAATATAGAACCTGAAGATGATTGGACCGCATCACCGCATCAGAATCACTCAGCTGGAGGACCCTGATCTTGCAAAGCTGGTAATGGCCAAAGAAAATGGGGTACGACCACCAAAGGAACAAATAAGTAGCGAGAGTCCAACTGCAAAAGCATATTGGGCCCAATGGAACAGCATAAACCTCGTTAATGGATACCTTCATCGTACCTGGGAAAGCGAAGATGGCAAACAGTCTCGTCTGCTGATCATAGTACCGAAGTCCATGATCCCGAAAGTATTGATAGAATATCACAATGGACCTACTGGAGGGCACCTTGGAATTACAAAAATAATAGAGAAGATTAAACAACAGTTCTACTGGATCGGTTGTCGAGATTCCATAGCAGAATGGATAAGTAATTGCGTAGAGTGCATGGCAGCTAAAGGTCCTAAAGCCAAAAGTCGCGGTAGGCTACAACAGTACAACGTGGGATCACCATTTGAACGAGTCGCAATGGATGTTGCAGGTTCGTTCTCAACCAGTACGGCCGGAAACAAATATCTACTGGTTGTCATGGACTATTTCAGTAAATGGCCAGAAGTATATGCCTTACCAAACCAAGAAGCGAGGACAGTAGCCGAAGCGTTTGTAGAAAATTGGATAACAAGGTTCGGAGTGCCCGTCGAATTACACTCAGATCAAGGGAGGAATTTCGAATCTTCCATTTTCCAAGAAGTCTGTACATTATTGGGCATCCACAAGACACGGACAACAGCGTTACACCCACAATCAGATGGGATGGTAGAGAGATTCAACCGAACGCTCGAAGAACATCTGCGGAAAATCGTTGATAAAGATCAACGGGATTGGGACAAGTGCATCCAGATGTTCCTGCTGGCGTATCGTTCAGCGAAGCACGAGACAACTGGTTACACGCCAGCAAAGATTATTTTTGGATCTGATCTGCGACTCCCTGCTGATCTTAAGTTTGGAACGAATCCTACAGCTGTAAGAAATGATGGAGATTATTGTTCTGCCTTAAAGGAAGAAATGAATGAATTGCATCTAATGGTAAGACAGCATACGCATCTGATGAGCAATAAGATGAAGGACCGGTTCGATCAAGCGGCAAATTCAAAAGGTTTTGAAGAAGGTGATCTGGTCCCCGAAACTGCAGACACCCTGGGGAGGACCCTATATGGTGATGAAACGACTAAATGACGTGGTATACCGCATACAAAAAAATGGAAAAGCACGATGTAAAATGAAAGTAGTACATTTGGAGAGGCTCGCCCCATTTGGTTCAAGAGGATTTGTGCCTAATCGGGACGATTAGGCTTTAGTGGAGGGCAGTGTTACAAAAGTAGTATTAAGTTGTATTTGTATTGCTATATGCATCCCTTATTATGAACAATAGCTGTAGGTATATGGAATAGCTTTTGTCTTGTTGTAGACATCTGGCGCCGCGGCTGTCTGCTTGTCTACTTAAACAATTGCTGAGTCTGGCGCCGCGACTGTCTGCTTGCGTCTGGCGCCGTATAGCCGTATGTTCTGGTAATTTCCAGACCCGATATTCTAGAAGGACACGTCGGCATCAGCGAGAAGTGAGTGGCTATATAAGCCGTGGCAGCGCCAACGTAATCAACCAGTGCTAAAAGTTAACTGCTAGAGACGAGTTGTAAAATAAAGAGATTTAGTTGAAGTGAATTAAACGGCTTTTGGTTTCATTTGTCAATCCAGAGATACGAACCCAGTAAAGTAAAACTAGCAAGGAGTAAATTCGCAACAATATGTATATGTACATATACGCCTGTCCATTCGTCTGTCCTACTTGGCAAAAAAAGGAAGGACGAGTTCGTAGACGGTCGTAATCGGACCATTGCCACAACCACAAAACGCCATTAAACAAAAATTTACAAAATGTCTTAAAAGCACTAAAAGATGGTATATACTGTAATTTCGCACAGAGCAAGGGGCACCGGTGGACTAAAAATTTTGAAAAAGCGGGGGTTTCCCGTACCCTAACAGGGTAATAGATTTGATGTACATATCTTCCAAACCATTAATGCTAAAATATCCAAATTCGCTTAAGATAAATCAATAAATAAATATGCCAGAGGCATTACATTTTACACATGATGACAAACATGATGTTTCGTATTCGAAACAAAATTTGTATCGGTTTCGTGTGTAACGGAAACCTATTTTATCGACTTTACTATCAGAAGCAAAGAAAGAAGATATTCGTTCATAGATTTGAAATGTAAATTAAGAAATCAAGTTATTTTACTATTTCGCATTAATTTATCCTTATTTCTGTAGGGGAAAACATAAGTATTAAACACGAAATGTCTTAATTATTGAAATTTTGGAAAAACAAGTCCGGATATTTAAAGATATTAGATTTACAAAACGTAATTTAACAACCAAATGCGTCTATACTCATTCGATAAATGTTATCTCTTAAAATCTTTCTTTAATTCGAAACTCATTAAAAACTTTAATAGGATTGCTTCCAAATGTATTCATTTGCAAGTTTTGTCTCATTAGTAAACAGATGATTCGAATATTGGTTTTGCGTATGTTCAAAAGGACGAAGTTCAAACAGATCCTGTGACACCGTAGAAAATCAGAATTGGTTTGCAATTCTGACAGCTAAACAATTCTGTCTTGGAATGAAAACAAAGTATCAAAGTCTCTTATCAATATAGCTGCAATCACAACAGACAGCTTCTCGACGTCGAACCTCTACTTGCACTCCTGCTCTCTGAGAGCACTCAGGATCAACTCGGTATAAGAGAACTGTGGGATGGGGTTTAAGCACCTTATGTATAGCTTCAATCGAAACCATTGGATGAGGAGTGCCGTGGAGAGACCAGGCAACGTTACAATAGGTCACAACACGTGCGAGAGTTGAAGAGGGAAATGAGACGCATTTGCACACAAGAGCACAAGTACGAAGAACTTGACAAGCTAGTCAACAGGGATACTACTCGAAAGTTCTACGAAAAGATGCGGCGACGAACAGAAGAACATACTCTTGACTGATGCATAACGCATACTGAAATTTTGGAGGGAAGACTTCTTCAGACTGCTTAATGGCAGTGACAGCATAACACAAGGAGGAGGTGAACCCGATTCCCCTATTGATGACGATGCAGCAGACGTTTCATTACCCGTCCATTAAAAAGTTCGAATAGCCATTACCTGAAGAACAAAGCGGCGAGGGTCGATATACTTAATGTCGGCCGAGCTATTAAATACGGTGGCAAAGAACTGATAAGCTCCTCAACTTCTTTGCATCAGTGTAGCTTCAAACATGCAAAGTCAACAACTGACCAAATATTCACCATACGACAAATCCAAACCTGGTTATAGACAAGTCGACTCCCTATCGTTGTCGTGATTCACTTTTCATTACCAGTAATCATCCGCTACAGAAGAGGATCGATTTTATTGGGATTCAGCAGCGATTCGAATATGGAAATTAGATTCATGAGGTTTTTTCATATCTCGTTCATATATCATACATTTTCGAGAAATGACCTTAAGTGCGTCTTTGACATCAAATCTGCCGGAATGGAATCAATGAAACCAAAATTGCGTGGGATTAACTTTTCAGTCATCTGCGTACTCAAACAATACTAACTCAAACAATTTTTTTAGTACAAAATCTTATTTTTTTAACGTCGTATATCGTAACCTAATCGCATTTATGCAACTAATATAAGGCTTTTAAACTTCTGATTGGCTTTACATCGTTTAAGTATGTATATCGGCCAATGTATGATAGCTTAATCAAATTAAGTGAACGTTCACTAGACATATGTATGTATGCATACACTTCTTCTTCTTCTTTACGGGAGTAGAAACCCTTTACGCGGTTATAGCCGAGTTGTCAACAGCGCGCCAGTCGTTTCTTCTTTTCGCTAGGTGGCGCCAATTGGAGATTCCAAGCGGAGCCAGGTCGTTCTCCGCCTGGTCCTTCCAACAGAGTGGAAGTCTTCCTCTTCCTCTGCTTCCCCCGGCGGGTACTGCGTAGCCGCTGTCTTTTAATTCGCTGAACTTTGTTAATGTCGTCGTATATCTCATACAGCTCATCGTTCCATCGAATGCGATATTCGCCGTGGCCAAAGCTCAAAGGACCATACAGCTTTTGCAGAACTTTTCTCTCGAAAACTGGCAACGTCGACTCATCAGATGTAGTCATCATCCATGCCTCTGCACCATATAGCAGGACGGGAATAATGACTGACTTATACAGTTTTGTTTTTGTCGGCCGGCAATTCATCCGCCCTGCCGCTTTGTTCTTTAGACGGGAATGAGAATAATGAAAAGAAATTAACGCGTGACCAAACGATTCGCATATTGGCATTAGCTGAATAAAAGTTATATTCTCGACAAATTAGAGCTCTAATTGGTTACAGCCTTTTAACTATTGCTTAAGTCAACTGAGAGAGCAGACAACTTAACGGTATACGTTGCTATTCAGAGCTTAAGTATTCAATGCTTTGATTGGCCTGGAAACTCGCACGATTTAAACTCCATTGATCACTTATGACACATAATGAAGGATGCAGATTTGAGAACTGGTTCGGTATGATCCGGTACAAGGAATTCAATTGAGGTCATACGTTTCGTTATTAGTAGAGCCTATTGTGAAGTCTATATTTACGTCGTTAGTGGTGATGCGTTTTTATTGACCCCAAATATAATATATAGTTAAGTGCCAAAAATGTGATTTTGTTCTGCGATTTATCTATACATATAAAAGAAAGTCGTGTTAATTACACTATTTATAACTCAAGAAGGGCTTAACCAATTTGGCCCTAGCTTAGGACTTAGGACATAGGATACTTTATATATCTTTATGTTAAAATTCAATACAATTCATAGACATAATTTATATTTCAAATTATAAGCATTTGTTCAAAATGCATGTAAGAATCATTTGAAAATTATTGGTTCACCAAAAATACATATCTTATTAAATAATAGTCATAATATTAATAACAGAAATCATATAGATGGTATTAGTAGTACTATGTATAAGCCACAGTAAAACGTGGACGGGTCCTCTAGTCCGAACCACTGCACGGAAAAACATGAAAATTTAAACGGTTATTCCTTTAGTCCTGGGGAAAGGTCCTAACAGCGGCCCTTTTTGCAAAATCACCCTCGATTTCGCAATTTATGTCTATATTTATAACTCAAGAACGGCTGAACCGATTTGGCTGAAAATTGGTGGGGTAGCTTAGAACTTCGGGACCGGCACCGGAACCGGCATGTTTTATGTTAAAAATCATAACAATTCATAAATAAAAACATTATATTTGAAAACATAAGCATGTGTTCAATATTCATGTAAGAATCATTTGAACATTTCTTTCTTCAAAAATGCAAATAAAAATGTAACTGAATAAAAAAAAAGGTTGAATCATAATTTGAGATAAGTGCATAATAGCTGACAAAAATTTCTGAATCATTGCACAGAACAATGCAAAATATAAATGAACGATCAAGTCTGTGTTTTTTAAGTGTAGTATCTGGGTTTTAGCCGCCGATGCAGATGTTGTTACATCATACATAGTTATGTATGTACTATTCCATAAGTGATTTACGATGACAATAAAAAATGTAGATGGCCAATTTAACTATTCCATTATACTGTCATCACGATGAACGATATCCTTGACAGCAAAGGGCGTGCGGAACCGCGGGTTTAGACTAGTAATCAGCTCGTATGAGAACGCAATGTAAATGATCAGCCAACACCGCTTCTACCGCCCGCTTTACCGTAGGATACTGTAGATTTCCACGGTATTTGGATTTTCCGTAGAAACGTGTCAGCTGATTGCTCTTTCACAACACAGGGTTAGCACTCTCGATATACTGTAGTAATTATAAAGATTGTCTTCAATATGTTTGAAATTTTCTTAAACTAACTCAAAATCAGAGTCTATATATATATATTTCAAAATATGTACTAATAACCGTAAATATGGCTTATGATTTTTTTACACCAAAAAAATAACAAATACGAAAATTAAATACAACAATTTAAGATATATTTAGGGGTTTCACATAGTCTCATAAAGTTATAAGTTATAACGATCCAAAAACATAGTGTTCAGAGTTGTATTTGCGTAAACTTATTTTAACAACAAATTTTTTAAACTAGTATACAAATTTGTGATTTTATGATATAACGATGCTTTAAGTTTTGTGGTCCCTTCTTTTGTTACAATGTCTTCCAGAAGTCCCCGCATACTCCTCACTAAATTGATGGTGTCATTTCCAGATATTTTATCCCACTCCGTCGATAATTCAGTGTTTAGGGACTCTTTTGATGAAATTCGATATTTCCGAATACGGTTTTCCAATAAGACCCAAATATGTTCAGTAGATTTAATGTCTGGTCATTGCGGGTGTGTATAGAGTTGTTTGTAATTGTAAAAACAACTAATCAAGTACAACATACGAAGTGTGTTAATAGAGCTATTGATTCACTGCATAAGTTTAGCCGTATAGTTGGGACGGAGCCGATATAATAATGAAACTAATAGCGGGATTCTGTAACCAGTCTCTAGTCTCTATTTGAGACATTTTGAGGCAAAGTCTCAATTTGAGACTAGTTACTATTCACTAAACAGTCTCTAGCGTTAGTCTCAAAATAATGAGACTTGGGAGTTAGCAGGTCACAAAACTAAAAAGAGTTCTTGTCTGCCATTTTGAATATACTGAACAGAGATCATCATAGATATTAATCGATTATCGTTTCTTTATATTTTGTAAGCAACTCAATGAAAAATAAATCAATTTTACATAAATTTCGTAAATATTATGAAACAAATTCAACATATATTTTTATTTTCATTGATAATTATGTTTTTTGACTATGTTATACAAAATTTAATATTTGTTATCGACATATTTATTTTCATTTAAGTATAAAAACATCTCTGAATAATGAAATGTAATAGATTTTGTGTCTGTCACTTACAGAATAGCAACATCATCTCAAGTCTCAAAAATTGTCTCTAACTTAAAATCTCAAACTTAGAGACTTGAGACTGTCTCAAGTTACAGAATCGCACGGTTAATCTGCTGAACACAATGAGCGCAACAGACTGCAGCTGTACGACATTGAACTGAAAGTGTCGTTGTGAATCATATGCTAAACAGAATGCACGCGATACGACATGGCAGCACGACAGTGAAATGAAAATGGCGTTGTGCATCCTACTACATGAACGCATGTACACAAGACAACACAGCTCTACTTTTTGCATGTACACAATTTCGTTGTGGCCATACTAATACCTTGCACTTCAATGATATTTTGTTCAAAGTGAAATTTTTTATGATAAACAATAAGTAAATAGGTAAATTTATTTGTTTTAAGTTATCCATTGTTATTACAAAAGATATAATACAGCTATTTTATGCTTTTATTTGTAAAATAACGTCAGGTTTGTTAGAGCTTTGAATAATTTTACATTTTACATATTAGTGGCATCACCACTCTACCTCATCTCTCTACTGTCAACTCTACTGTTGTTGGCAAATATAAAAGTATATTGAAGTTAGCGAGAGCGACAATTGTCGGCCTGCAGTCGTGTAGTCGTGCAGCTGTCAAAATAACTGTGTCCATAAGAACGTGTGTATTTTAATATTTGACAGATGTCGTTTGCAGTCTGTCGCGCTCATTGTGTTCAGCATGATTAGCGTACATATTTCCTGTCTGTTGTTGTATGCCCGCGAAAAAGGTACACTTGTCAGTATTCTGTAAACTATTTTTGTTTTATGCAGATTCAACAACTAAACTATTCTAAATGCGGACTCTGAATAATGTAAACTAAATACATATGCATATCTGACCTTTTTCATGTATGCAGATAACGCGTTACATAGTGTATTTCAAATTTTCTGTTCCTTTGAGTTACATTAGGTCGTATTTCCGAAACTATTTGAAACTCTTGTGCATATGTAAGAGAGTTAATGAGTTGCAACATGTGTTGTATAAGCTTTCATGAAAATTCGTTCAGTATAATATAGTTTCGGGTTTATGACTTACATATCTAGCCCAGTTTAGATTGCAGTGCATTATATATTTTATAATCAAGTAATACTCTAATGGGCAAGAGGAGGACAACCGTTTAGGAAAAATTATAACTGGAGTTAAACAAAATTGTTAACTTAACCTTGTCATAACCATTTAATTTTTCAACCTTAATTAGTGCCCTGTGTACATCTGTCTATTAGCTTTTTTACATAAGTATGACAATCAACATTGTTTAATAAAACATTATTATTTTGTTGCCATATATCAAACCGAGGCACGCTTCAAACTCAGCGTACTCTCAACGATATCAGTAGGCCGAAAATCGGGATCAACAAATGGTTCATGATTTAGACACTTTGTACCCCCAAGGCACGTACATGAACAAATTGATAAAGTTTCATCGAAGTCTGTCGTATAATTTGAGTTCAGTAACATTTTACCATGCATATTGAAATTACTGGATTCGACGTCGTAGGCTAATTGCTGATGAGAGAAAGCAGTTGCCGCGGCTTCTTGAGCATCCTGTTCGTTACGTTTTGCATCTTCGGCTTGCCTGTAAAAGTAATGTCCACAATATTAGTCGAAATATGCATTTCATCATCACTGATATTATAAGGTAAATATCCTGCATCTTAATACGCGTACGCCGTTCAGAAAACGACGTACGAGTATCGATGTGCGGAAACTTAATTGAAATGAAATTCAGTGTTATGTACCCAACACTTTATTTCTATTACATGGTCATGAAGCGAAGGACCAGCAGATTGATACTGGCAGCGACTACCGCAAGTCCAAATAGAATAAACACCAAACTGAGCGCAACATAGCCGGGTTTATTGATCAGCGCCTGATCGTTTTGCAACGCCACATAGTCACCGAATCCGATGGTTGTGAGCGTCACAAAGCAGTAATAGAAACTGTCGAAATAACTCCAGCCCTCATAGCGTGAAAAGACTGCTGCGCCAGTGGTTATAATGATGGACGATAGCATACCCGTCGCTAACATTAAATTCATTTCAGTTGCCTCGGTTTGAGTGCAGTGCATATAACGTTTCGCTCGTCGTATTATTACTGAAGCGAACTTATTTAAACGTTCTCCAATCGACTGGAACATGACGAGGCCCAACGGAATGCCAACCTGCAACAATATCATTTTACAGTCGTTAATCACATATTGATCTTGGCAAAGAATTTATACATACATATGTGTATATAAATAATTTTCGTTAAATAATTTTTATATTCTTGCAACCAGTTGCTACAGGGTATTATAATTTTGTTTACCTAACGGTGTTACGTATCACCTAAAACTAATCGAGATAAGATATAGGGTTATATATACATATATAAATGATCAGGATGACGAGAAAAGTTGAAATCCGGTTGACTGTCTGTCTGTTCGTCCGTGCAATCTGTAACTTGAGTAAAAATTGAGATATCTTGATGAAACTGGGTATACAGATTCCTTAGTACAAAAAAAAATGAGTTTGTAGGTGGGCGTAATCGGACCACTGCCACGCCCATAAATCGGCACTAACTGAAAACCTATAAAGTGCCATAACTAAGCACTACAACATTTGAAGGATACTTAAAAAAAGTTGTATCGAAAAATAGCGAGGAATAACGGATTTATCGTCGATCTCTGCAGGCACCTCGAAAAGAAGTTTTTGTGCGGTGACCAGCCTACAGCATCACTGGATCATTAGAAACCAACAAATCAACATGCTTTCTTTAGTTTATTAGTTTATCTTTCAATTGACGTCCAGTTTTTTTTTAACTTTTTCAATTTTTGGTACCATTTTCAAGCCAAAACGACGATTTTAGACGAAAAAATCGACCTATTTGTTATTGTAAAATGGTTAGTAATTAAAATTTTTGGAAAAACTCGACGTCGTTCGAGAACTACATATATATGTAGAATATTTGTACAAAATTTTAAAACGATCGATGCAGTAATTTTTTCTGTAGGCTGGTCCCCGACTTTAAAAATTACATATTTGGGGAAATCGATTCAAAGTTCTCGCCGCTCAGCGCAGGTAGCTGGAAGGCGCACAAACCTAAGTTAGAGGTACCGTTATTCAACCTGCTGTAACTTCGTTAGTTTTTCTCCGAATGACCTAAAACTTTGGTTCAGAAAAAAAATAAAAAAAAGTTGTCAAACCTTACCAATAGCAAAAACTCACCATTTTTGGGCAGTGTTGCCTACTCAAATTTGGTAAGTTCAGTTAAATGCACGAAATTTTTGTGCATTACTAACTTGCATTAACATGGGTCAAATTCGCAAGTTAATTTAAATTAAGCCCGCTAATGCAACTTAGCGCTGTCATCTGTCACGGCTATAAGTGAATCTAATAATACTGCATATACTAAAGTCTATTGACGAAAATTTATGTAAGATTATATACGGAATAATTTATGTACAACCACAATTTTACTAACGAATGACATAATACTTATCCTTATTCAAAACCTGCGCTACATCAGCTCGAACCCACCTACCCGTCAGCATTTCGCAAATGAAAAAATAAACTTTTCAAGAGCTCAAAACATGCGCTACATCAGCTCGAACCTACCTACCCGACGCCTTAGTATATAATGTATAGTATAATTATGCAGTAGAAAGTCTTTTCGTGGTAGCTTTCTGAGGGGTGAGCAGCCATCTTGGATTATCAGTGGTGCAACGCATTGCTCTATATACTCGTATATTGAGGTAGTAAATACTTAGCAAATTTTGTTTATTAAATAACAAAAACTATAAATATTGTTGCTTAATATACAATATGTATGTAGCTTAAATGCTAACACAACACCTTAATTACCATGAAAGTAACAAAAAAGTCCTAGCCTAAGATTTTCTAGAGTTGAGTATATGTATGTATGTAAACAAGGCTTACTGTATGTACTAAGACTTTTCGCAAATAATTATGTTATGATAATAAATGCCATAAATTTTATCCTGTCGAGATTATGTTGGCTTGTTATAAGCTATCATCGCTTGTACCCCTGCAAGACGGAGGTAACAGATTGCACAAACACATTGAAACATTTTCAGCTGTTCACTAACACTGTTACATTTTCTGGAATTTTCAATGGAATGGGAGAATACGTAAGTAAGATAGAGAAAAACTATCGACATTATAAACATATTGTAATGTTAACTTGTTAGAATAGGAGAGGCGAATACCCAATATTTCAAGAAGAATAAACGAAAAGCGCAGTTTATTTTGGATTTTAAAGAGGTAAGTTCGCTATTTGATAATATGATATTTTATAATTAATTTCTAATTTATATATATATATTATTAATTTCTTTTATATAGAGAAAACGAAAGAGGTTAACAAGGAGAAAAAGGTAAGCATTGTGAATTTAATGTTGTGTGTATAATTAAAAATTTTAATATTACAGAAATCATTTGGACCATTGGTAAAATTCAAATCTATTGCGTGCAGCAACCAAATAATGGAGTATGTTTCAAATTATTAAAGTTAAATAGTGTATATTTAATTCAAATATTTGTTATAGATTGTGCATTTTATTTTGATTTTATTATTAAATAAAGAGAAATAATAAAAAAACTGAGTTTTATTTAAAAGAATTTAGAATTATTTGCTAGAAGTAACAAATGGGTAACAGATAATCTTGTTACTGCTTGTTCTTCCTAACATGCTTATATGTTAAAGGTAACAAACTGATAACCAAAATAATAACACTAACAGATATTCGGGTAACAAATACTTTTTGTTATCCATAACACATGGGTAAGCTAAGCGCTAACAAAATAATTTGTTACCCGTAACATACTGTGAAGAGATTTGCTAACAAATGTGTGTATTCTGTTAGAACAAGGCAGCATGCGATATTTGCCATTGGTTAGAGCGAGATAACCATTGAACATCAAATAGCTATGTGTTACTTTTTTCCCACTCTCTGAACAAAAGTAACAAATATTTAACGAATGCAAAACTGAACAATAACAATTCGCTTACACGTTTGCTAACAGCTACCCGTCTTGCAGGGTACATTGAACTAGAGGCATTGCCAGTTCATCGCTTTTTTTCATTCACAATAGCTATGATTTTTCCAAAAAAAAGTAGTTGACAATAACGATGAAGTTCATTTTGACATATGAAAATGTAAACAAACCAAAACAACAAAATTTTGTATTTTGTTTAAGTTAAAAAAGGATTTAGTATACCGTCTCAAGATATCAAGGATAAAAAGGATATGGTCGGATAGAGAAGATTATCCTGATCAAGGATATATATGGTCATAGCCGCAGGAAGCTTATAGTTTCCGAGTTATTCGCGTTTAAAGTTTAAAATTGGCAATATTTTATTTACATATTTTGGATATATAAAATTAATTTTGCACTTATATTTTTCAATTTTATATACACTAACACATCACTTATTCATTTGCACACATTTATTTTATATACTACAGTGCAAAAATTGCTTTATTTCAATTATTGTTGAATTATTATTATTTTAGAATAACAAATGAATTACAAACTGTCAAATAATCAGTGTTACCTTATCGACATCATTTGTAAAAATAAATTTGTAAATTTGTCAAATAATCAATGTTATCATACTAACCTAACCTAACTAACATACCCTCTATGACATTGCTACTTCTTCGCGTAGAACTCCTTTTTGCGTGGGCGGCCTTCGGCCGCTCTTCAAAAAAAATAACCCTAGTCGGTCTAACACCAGGGTGTATCAAATTTTTTCGCGTTGAACTCCTTTTTGCGGGGGCGGCCTTCGGCTGCGCTTCAAAAAAAATAACCCTCGTCGGTCCAACACCGGGGTGTATCAAATTCTTTTCGCGTAGAACTCCTTTTTGCGTGGGCGGCCTTCGACATTTCGGCAATTTTTAATATATTTTTTATTGTTTATCAACGATTATGTTTCCTGTATTTAGGGTATAATATTTCCTTATATTTTTTTTTTTAGTTTGTAAAATATTTTAGTATGGTAACACTGATTATTTGACAGTTTGTAATTCATTTGTTATTCTAAAATAATAACGATTCAACAACAATTGAAATGTATATTAAAAGCAATTTTTGCACTATAGTATATAAAATAAATGTGTGCAACTGAATAAGTGTATATAAAATTGAAAAATATAAGTGCAAAATTAATTTTATATATCCAAAATATGTAAATAAAATATTGCCAATTTTAAACTTTAAACGCGAATAACTCGGAAACTATAAGCTTCCTGCGGCTATGACCATATATATTCGTGATCAGGAGAATCTCCTCTATCCGACCATACCCTTTTTATTGCCGAAATCCTGGGACGATATACTAAAGCCGACCCAGTTAAAATTAGTACAAATATGAATATTTCTTTTATATTTTTTGTATTAATATCATCAAATAAACAAAATAAATATATTTATATAGTAATTTAATATCCCGTTTACAAATGGAAGAATTGAAACTAGCATTTTCTCTACATCAGACATTTTGAAACAAATTAGCGGTATTCTCTTGCTCTTGCAAAACCCGGTGCACGGTGCAAGAATTGCAGATTTACAACGGCACAACAACAAACACACGTACAAAAATATTTGCAAGGGCTGTGAAATATGTCAGACCAAAACCCATGTTTATTTGCGTGCAATGTCACGCAAAAATAAAATTGCAACCCTGTTGTAGTTGCCATTTTACATAAAGACATATTACGTCGTTAAATTGTTGAGAAAGGTAAATTTTAATTAGATTTTATAATTTCTATTTAAATTATAAAGTTTTGTTACAGTTTTTTTGTTAAAAATGTATGCAGAAGGTGCGCCAATTCATAATAGCCATGCTCATTAGTCATTTACAATAAATTGACCGAATCAGTCGTCCATATATCACTAGATTCTGCAATGGGTGCTCTCGTGCCCTTGTATATTTCGGTGTAGTATTTTTGCAATCTGCAATTTTGCAAGAGCAAGAGAATAGGCGAAAATATAAAATAAGCTAAATCGTTTTATTTGTCCATGCTTTAGAAAAAAATTTTCACAAAAATTTAATAAGGTAACTTACTATATAATTTGAGAAATATATGCGTACAGTATAAATTTCTCTACAATAATGAAAATAATATATGGGATACCCCTATTCCATATTATTCCTATATTATTAGTAGAAGTACTTTATATTTTTCTGATTAACGTCATTTTGTAAACTTTTTCAGAGGAAAAGTTACTTCAACAACAGGCGGATATCCTGCAATCTTAAGAATAATATTGTAAAGTAAATACTTACCATTGCATATGCCATACAAAAAGCTTTGCCACCTATTGTTACTGGTGTGGAATGACCATAACCAATCATAGCCAGAACTACGGTAGCAAAATAAAAGGCACCGGCAAATTTCCACTGCGGCCCGGCTTTGTGTGGTTTATTTTCGATAATCACTATTTCCATCATCCGATAGTCTTCGGAAGTAACATTATACTTTTTGACGAAATTGCTTTTTACAGCTAAATTAAGAAGAGAAAAAATTACAAAAAAAAAAAAAGAAATTACTTGTATACTCGTATTTGATCATTTGATTATTGGGCTTTCTTAGGTGCCATACTTAATATACTGTGCATAATTAATACATTTTTAGTTAGAAAAGTTCGTAAATTGTATGACTTTGTATGGTCCTCCCCAAATCTTATGAAAGTCATACTGTCAGTGCACCACTACAAAAAGTAGTCTAATAGCGGAACTCAGTAAGCAGCATCTAGTTACTATTGGAGACATTTGGAAATAAAGTCTAAATTTGTGACTAGTTGCTATTCGCAATACGGCCTCTAGTCATTCGTCACAAAATACTTTCTAAGAATTCTTATCTTTCATTTTGAGTATATGTATATATGTATGTACATACGTTGGCCGGTATGGCCGGCAGTATGCCGGTGCAAACCTTTTGAATGACCTCTACGTCTGCGCAACGCTTTCTTTCATGGCAATTGCATTTTTCCGAAAAGGAAGAAGTCGCACGGTGTCATATCAAGTGAATGCGGGGAGTGGTTAATGTTTAAAATGTGATTTTTAGTCAAATAATCGGCCACAAGCGTCGTTCGAATGTTGGATTCTGAGCGATTTTTGTTCGAGCACACACCTTTCGCAAGCCCAAATGTTCGGTCAAAATACGATAAATCGATGTGTTGGAGATGTTCAATTCCACTTCCGTGAATTTGAATTATGATTCTTGATGAATCCACGCACAGTTTTGATGGAATTTCCGGTGATCACGGATTTTGATTGGCTCACATGTTGATCGTCATTTATGTCCTCCCGACCACTTTGAAAACGTTGAAACCACTCGTGCACTCTGCATCTGGATAAACAATCATCGCCATAACCTGTTTCATCAATTGAAACGTTTCGGTAAAAGTTTTACCTAATTTTAAAACAAAATTTAATGTTGGCTCCTTGATCGAAGCTCATTTTCGCGTCGAACACAAACATACTGACCCTTAAAACACAATAACTTCACTTCCAATCAATGAAATGTCATGAAATTCTCACTTGCCAATCGATAAAGACAGCAGATTCTAACACACCAATCGACATATAGATGGCGCTACCAGGGGAATCTAGATTCATAAAGCCCTGTTTACTGTGGAACTCACCTTGTATTAATCGATTGCCAGTTTTTATATTTTCTAAGCAACTCAAAAACGTAAAAGTTAAAAGAAAAGAAAAACACTTTCAAATAAATTTCATAACTATTGTAAATCAAATTCAACATTTTATTGTTATTTTATCGGTAAATTTTTTTTTGCTGCGTTATAGAAAATTTAATAAATATTATCGGCAACGAATATGATAAAATCAGATGATACATTTTCTGCGAACGTTCATAAACAAATGAGTTATAAGCTGATCGCTAGTGATTCAAAGTTGTTCTCTATCGCTGATTTGAAGACAAACGGTTTGCTTCGTGTACATGAACCGAGCTGACAGAATCAGACAGAGTAACGGATCAATACTTAAGTATAAACAAAAATGTGCATTGCATGTATGGTTAAATTATCGAACTTTATTTTAAAACATAATTTATAAAAATCGGTTCACAAATTTTTCCACAAATTCACTTTAAAAAATGCTATTTTTTGCAAATTTCTAAATATATGCTTGTGTATTTTCATCTGTTGTGCATTGTACGAAACCAATTACACTGTGATAGCTTTTTTCAAAAAAAAAAAAAAAAGGACAAGACCAAATTCGACGGTTTCCTCCCATTTCGGGTCCTACGAATCGAACTGCATCATTACTTTTTTGAGTTACAATCATGGTTTCATACAAAAATTTTTGTTGAAGTTTTTCATCAAAGTGGCCCATTGTAAGAGAAAGGCACATTTTCTTCGGTCTCTAACTTTTTTAATGTTGACTTTTTTGGTAAACTTTCTTTGGCAAAGCTTCTCAGAATAAGTCCGTCTTTAAATTCTTAGATGACTGTAAACCCCAAAATCAATGTTTTTTGTGTCCTTATAGCCAATATGTCGAAAAAACTGAAATTTAATTCATTTTTTTTTTAATGTTTTTTCCCTCACGTTTCGTCAATATTTTAATTTACCCTTTGATACATGATTATTGTGTACAAATCAGCAAGCAACGAGTCAAGCGGCGACTTGGTGAAATCTTTCTCCATGCTCATCGGATTCACTCGGAACTTGCTGCTCAAAATGGTCCTTGTGATGGTGAAGGAAATGAATTTTTAAGGACATATTCACACCTATTTCATCTAAAGCGTCCACCATGTCATCCACATATTTTTTCCAATCTTCAGACCGGTGCACTCCTAAGCAATGGTTTATAACGGTCATAACGGAGTTCCAGGCAATTTTTTCATTTGGCCTTAGAAGTTCTCCGAATTTTGCGTTTTTCATAAGTTTTCTTATATCGGGGCCATGTTGGAGCTTATGGCAATTGGATTGTGTTATCCACATACAGCAATCCTGCTTTTAAACTATTTTTCGACGAGTCAATAAACAAGCGCCATTGCTCTGGTTTGTACTCACAGTTCATGTATTGCATAAGACCAGGAATATTTTTACAATACGAAAAAGTATTGACGCCATTAACCTCAAAGAAATCTAAAAGCTCCTGCTGTCTTTTGCGGTATCCATACACCTTCACATCTTTAGACAATATATTTACCGATCGAAGATCGATCGTACCATCGTATTCAAACGGGCTTGGGAAATCTCCAAGTGACGACATGGGCTTTCAACTTCGGTTGGGTTATACATTGAGAGTAGATCTGTAGGCTCGGTGGAAAATGTTGGCGAAATATATCTGTCAGTTGGACTTGGACGTCTTGGTATTGGAACATTTTCTGAGTGAGATACTGGTAGCTGTGCAGATTGAACACTTTTGTAAACTGTGTTTTTTTTTTGAGTCTTGCAAATTTGTTCTTGCACGCGTAGCAGTTACCAGTATGATGCCCTTGTGGATCTATCCAAATCATTGGGATGCCGAACCCCATTTTTAGGCAGTCTTTTTGACCAGTCATGCAGGTTGTTGTTGCATTGCGTGCAAATGGTATTTGGCACCCAATCTACGTCTCTTATAACGGGCAAATCGAACTATTCCTCGTAGATGCCGGCAGTTCCCGAAGATATTTTGCGTCTACTCCGAGGGCTTGTAAATTTTCCACATAATTACGAAGCAGAACTACGATAGGCCAATTGGAGACTTATTCATTTTAATTTATTTTCTTAATATACTACAAGGCACTAAAACAATGTTCTTTGCGCGAAGTCAAAGTCAAATTAACTACTGCAATCTATGCTTAAATTTTGACTCTTAGGCAAGCATTTAACGTTTCTATCAAACGATACTTGTTATTTCTTATCAGTGCAGTGGTTAAAAGCTTGACTCGTTGCTTGCTGATTTGTGTTGGACGTTGATAGATGAGTCTTATTAAATTTAATTTAAATATTGTGTACAAATTTATGATACTTATTGATAACACTTATAAGATACAAAAAAAAAAATAAAACAGCACACAAACATAGTTAGTATAGCTTTTTTAAAAAATACAAATTTTGTTAAGTTTTTTTTCTAATGGTTAGTTTGCTCAGAACGTTGTCTTTGCTTAAGTTTCTTACTATTACAAGATGTCACTTAATGTATAAGTATCAAAAGGTAAATTTAAATATTGACGAAACGTGAGGGAAAAAACATTAAAAAAAAAATGAATTAAATTTCAGTTTTTTTCGACATATTGGCTATAAAGACACAAAAAACATTGATTTTGGGGTTTACAGTCATCTAAGAACTTAAAGACGGACTTATTTTGAGAAGCTTTGCCAAAGAAAGTTTACCAAAAAAGTCAACATTAAAAAGTTAGAGACCGAAGAAAATGTGCCTTTCTCTTACAATGGGCCACTTTGATGAAAAACTTCAACAAAAATTTTTTGTATGAAACCATGATTGTAACTCAAAAAAGTAATGATGCAGTTAGATTCGTAGGACGCGAAATGGGGGGAACCGCCGAATTTGGTCTTGTCTTTTTTTTTGACTATCACAGTGTTATGGATACATTTTCACGCACATATATTACTTATGAATTATAAAAACCACTAGTAATGTTTTTAATTACTTTTGATTGTTAATTTCTTTGTAAATCTTTACATAAAATAGACCTTTTTCTGCATTGAGTTCAATAATGCGAAAAACCAAAATGACTACCTAATTTGAACTGTCAAATTACCGAGAAAGCACGAACAAAAGGGAATAAATTAAGCCCACTTAGCAATAAATGTATGAAGTGAACGTGAATAGGTGTTCAATGCTAAAATACTGTGGATGGCGTAACCAGCGTTGGAACCGAACCGAAGGCCGCCAACGCAGAAAGGAATACTACACGAAAGTACTTCGGTCACCCCGGATCCCTTTGTATCATTTATAGGTGCAATTAAATATGTATATACATTGTACTAAAACATTTTGGTTTTCTTTATTTTGATTTCTTGTCCATACAAAAATGTTGGCTGGTTTGCATTGGTTTCAGTTTGTATGGAAAAAAGAACAAAAACACTGATTTTTGGTAATTTTCAAAGGGCTCCCTACAGGTCTATAGGAGCTCGAGGGGAGGTTTATTAAAAAGTTCGATCTTTCCTCTTTCCAATAAGGGGGCGTGAGTGGGGGTAGCCCCGCCCTGTTTTTCTCCATAAACGATACTTAACCGGCGCGATACTAAACATTCCCCTCGCTCACAGTGTTGCCGTTTTGGCCCGATTTATAATAAGTTTAATATTATAATAGCAACATTATAGTACATAAAACATCGCGATTTTAGTAAATTTTAACAGTACCTTTAAGCGGGGAGTGAGTGAGGTTATAATCCGATATCGGCTTGATTCTAATTTGTCATTTTAGCTTTAATGGTTTGGTACTTACGTACATTTCATCTCCGTAACTGAATGACGACAACCAGCCTAATGACAAAGCCGTTTAATTTCTCCAAGATTGTCACGATTCGTAAGTGCACTTCGCCAATATTGGTCATGACTCCTCTGCCATTTTTGAACTTACCTGCGTCGATATTTGCGTTGACACCTCTGTTGACATGTTTATGTCCACTTCTTCTATCTTCGTTGTCCCTTCCTGTTCCTTTTTTATGTTTTCCGCTTCCGTGCCGTCTCGCAATCGTGACTGTAATTCAGTTTTTTATCCATTTGTCGCCAAACCACGTTGCTCAAGCTCCTTTTTCAGTTGTGGAATCTTCAGTTCGTTAAACTTTGCCATTTTCAAATAATTATTTCCTTGAGGAATTTATTTGACAAAACAACTTCCGACACTAATTGTAACGGAATTCTCGATATATCGTCGACCTTGTAGGTATCATTAGGATTCTTTTGGTCCTCAGGAATAAAAAATTTATGCACATATACCCTCCTCCGACTTATAGTTTTCGAAATATTTGTATTAAAGTTCTAATACTTAAGTACTTAATTATACTATGCATCAAATTTGCAAACATTTCGTGAAATATATTTAAATTTCGCATTTTTTTTGATTTTCATTATTTTACATTTCTTATTAGGAATCTTGACTGGCGGCAACAAATCTCTCCGTTTACATATTTGTTTGGTAAGATTTCAATCTGGCCATTGCTCGTTTATAATTGCTAAACGTCAAAACCTCCTGAACTCGATTAGCTGTCAAAGTTCAGGAGGTTTTGACGTTTAGCAATTGCCCTCTCACTTCCAATGAGAGAGGAGTTGGACATCTCTTTATATCTGGAAGCACTTCAACCAGAACTGGAGGGATGTTCAACTTATTCCAGTGTGAGAGCGCTTCAAAATTAGCGTTTTTTATGACATTTTCCATTATGGCCAGATTGAACAAAATAATAATTTTTGGGCATTTATCAACCCAATACCCAACATTTAGTACGAATAAAAATTACAATATAGTGGTTATTTATTATATGGAGAAACTATTTAAATCGTTTTAAAGTATATTAGAACAACTGACTTTTGACCTTTCAATACCCAATAAAAGAATTTAAGCTTGGCAGCTCTCAATCATTAAATGTTTTTAATCATTTTCCATTGAAAATAATACTATGATGCTTCAAATTACAAAACGTTTCATCAAATACCTTTAAATTTCACAAATTTATTTAATTTTCATTGTTTAACATTTTTATACTCTCGCAACTCGCAACAAAGTTGCTAAGGAGAGTATTATAGTTTTGTTCACATAACGGTTTACCCCCCACCTAGCGATATTTAGAAATTTGCAAAAAATAGCATTTTTTAAAGTGAATTTGTGGAAAAATTTGTGAACCGATTTTTATAAAATATGTTTTAAAATAAAGTTCGATAATTTAAGCATACATGCGTGTTTAAAATTTTCAATTTGGTTCTCTCGTTTAGGTACAGTAAGCCAAAACTAACCGGCGCGATACTAAACCCAACCCCTGCTCGGCACAATTCCGATTCTTTGGCGCCGCGAAGGTACCGTCGGAAAGAGGAAGTCCTCCTGATTAAAAAACATACAGGGTTACAGGGTCCGCAAACGCTTAGCTTAGGAGATATTCGGCCTTAAAGTTCAAAAATTCGCAAAATTGGACCATTTCAAGGAGCTATTTCACCACATTAAACACACTTTTTTCACATTTTTAACATCAAATTAATTAAATTGCACAATAATCTTTTAAATAAACCTACATTTGGCACAATTCCGATTTCTTTGGCGCCGCGATTTGAAGGTACCGTTGGAAAGAGGAAGTCCTCCTCATTAAAAAACATATAGGGTTATAGGGTCCGCAAACGCTTAGTTTAGGAGATATTCGACCTTAAAATTCAAAAATTCGCAAAATTCGAACATTTCAAGAAGCTATTTCAGCACGATAAACACACTTTCTTCACATTTTTTTTCTTCAAATTAATTAAATTACATTATAATCTTTAAAATAAATCCATATTTTACACTTTTAGCAGGTTTTTTACCTAAGAAATCTTTATTTTAAAAATTACTTTTTACACTCGTAGTGAGCATCATTTATGTGCTAACAATTATAAGGAAATGGAGCGCTGCCATATGATAATAAGCAAATATGAGCAATTCGCTGAATTTCTCTATTTTGATATAATTCCTCTTTCTTTAATTACCAATTTTAGTTCTAATAAAAACAAGTGTGTCTGTAAATTATATCTCAAATTAAAATGAGTATGAACAATCTTTCCATGCATATGGATTTTTTCTTATTCAAATTTAATAAACAACTAGGTAATATATAATAATATTACGTATTAAAATAATAAAATGCTTAGGTTACGTCGGGTATTGGCTGGATCAGGATTATCTTTTTAAAGGAGTACTACACGAAAGTACTTCGGTCACCCCGGGTATTCGCTCGACCAGGGTTATTTTTTTAGAGCGCGGCCGAAGGCCGCCAACGCAGAAAGGAGTACTACGCGAAAGTACTTCAGTCAACCCCATATGATTAAATTTTACAATATTATCATAGATTTTTACTTATTTGTCTTTATTGAACATAAATCGCAAATTATACATATACATATGTAGATGGAAAAAGTTTTCACAACTCAATATTATAACTTGAAAAATGTTGGAAAGTATGTTTTATTATAATTAATATAGAAAAAAGAATCACGCAAAGAAACAAACAAAGAAATATCGTTAAGAATCCTACAAATTTGGTGTTTAAGATGTGGCAACGCTTGTTTTCCTCATAATTGTAAACAATCTAACCTTTGCAGCGATGAGTGAGATAAGTGATTTTTAAATTAATAAATTTAGGTAAAATATTACAAAATAAAAGTGAAATGTGAACTTATTGCATTCTTTAAAGTGTATATTTAAATATACCAAGTGAAAAATGTAAAAAAATAGTGAAACTTAGAGAAATACCATGTGTTTTTAGTGCAAATTTTTGAATCTTTAATAGTGAATATTTTGAAAAATATAAGTTATTTTAAAATTATTTTTGGATATTCCCCCTCTGGAGAAGCTCCCCTATCCGCACATACCCCATTTATACGGAAATTTGGTTTTTTTACCCCTCCGTCAAAGTAATCGGAATCGTGCCTTTCGATGTAGTATTTTTGCAATCTGCAATCTTGCAAGAGCAAGAGAATACCCCTTATATTATATATATGATTGTAATATAACATTTTTATATACATATTACAATTTTCTACTATAATAAAATCATCAGCGAATATCCGGGGTGACTGAAGTACTTTCGCGTAGTACTCCTTTCTGCGTTGGCCAGCCAATACCCGACGTAACCTAAGCATTTTATTATTTTAATACGTAATATTATTATATATTACCTAGTTGTTTATTAAATTTGAATAAGAAAAAATTCATATGCAAATTAACAGTTTGGTTTGAGTTTCGTGGGCAACCACGGGCAACTGCCTGTGGTCGACTGCCGTTTTCTTTATTATCTTTTTCTTAAATACAATATTTTGCTTAAGCCTAGATACAAATATTAATCTTACATTCTAGGAAGTATATCTACAATCCACTTGAGATAGGACATATGTAGGACATATGTTTCAAGTGGAAAGATTCATCTTACAATCTATGAGTTATATTTTTGGACCACCTAAGGCGGTCCAAACAGAAATACAATATGTTCATGTAATATGAACTGGTGGTATTAACTCCCCCACCTCTAAATTGAAGCGTCCCGATTCAAAGGGATATAGTACGTGAGGCTATTGACTATTTTATCAATTTAAACAGTTCCATTTTAAAATCTTAATTTATATGTACAATTTATTTAAATTTGACTCCTAGATACATTTTATATTATCTTTGACTTATAATTATTTTTTTGATTGAAGTCTTTTTAAATGTGACAACTTTTAGACAAAAATTTCTTTTTCTTGCAAATTAATTTAAGATTTGATATTATCTTTATGTATTATTCTGTTTCTGTTTTGTATTTTAATTGTATTTCCTAAATCTTCTAATACTACTTGTCTTTTGTACTTGGGGTTCAATTTATTTCTTTCCCCATAAATTTTTTCATAAATAATATCTCCTTTCTGATAACTTTTCTGAAGCCTTTTCTTGTTATGATGCTCTAGCATTTTCTCTTGAGCATTTTGTAACACATTTTTCATATTATCATGAGGCTCTTTATTAAATAAAATGTTGCAAGGTTGTTTACCTGTTACAGAATGAATTGTTTTATTATACTGTTGTACTGCTCTCATAATTGATTCAAAATTACTAATTAAGTTGTGTTCTTGCTTTAAACATCTGGAGATTTCAATCAGTGTTGAATGAACTCTTTCTATTTGGCCATTACTTGTGCTGTGGCGTGGTGTACAATAATAAATTTGCACATTAATCCTTTCCATTAAAGACTTGAACTGTATCGTACTTAAGCCTGGTTCATTATCAATAACTATACTTTTAACATTTGGAAATGTTTGTAACAGTTCCAAAACTTTTTCTTCTAAATTTGATTTGTCTTCTATATATTTTACGATTAGAAATTTGGAATATGAATCTATACATGTAAGAAATTTAAGCTTTTGTGCGAAAAAAATATCTATATGGAGTTGTTCTCCCTCTTTGTTTGGTATTGGTGCTTCTCCTATTGGAATTAGTTTCGGATGTCTTTCATATTTATTACTATTACATATGCTACAATTTTTTGCGTACTGTTTAAATTGTTTTATCATTAAAGGCCAATAATATTGCTGCCTAATTTGTGCCAAATTTTCCCTATAATTTCTATGTGCTCTATTATGTGTTTGCTCGATTATCGATCCTTGATCTTCTTTATTGCATATATCATTAGGGAATAGTTTAGTATATAGGAATTTTATCGTGGGAAATGTCTCCTTCAAAATGTTTTTTATTGCATATAGCACTTCAGGTGTGCAAAATATTCCTGTAACTACTTTTGGATTCATATATTCTTTTAAAATACCAATTATATTTTCTGGTCTGTCATATTCAATTAAAAAACGTTTATTATTAAAAGAAAAAATAGTCTCTAAGACAGTAATTCTTGCTCCATTATCGATTACTATCTACTGCTTAAAATGATTCAAAGGTTTTTTTGTTTCATGAATTTGGTACTCATCGCTACTTTCTGCGGAATGTTGGGTTTCTTTTAGTGATTCACTTGAGTCACTCGACTCACATGAACTAGTTAAATTATTTAATACTTTTCTTGATAATGCGTCAGCAACTACATTTGTTGTTCCCGGTTTATAAATAATTTTTGGAGAAAACTCCTCAATAAAAGTTCGCCATCTTTTCATTTTAACATTTGGATCTTTTTCGGACATTGCAAATGCTAATGGTTGATGATCCGTATGAATTTCTAAATTTTTTACTGCATAAAGATAATGGCGTAATGTCTTTAATGCCCAAACTATGGCGAATAATTCTTTTTCGTTTGTTGCGTAATTTTGTTCGGTGGTGTTTAATGTCTTTGAAATAAATGTTATTGGTCTTCCTTCTTGGGATAAGACTGCACCTACAGCAACATTAGATGCGTCAGTAGTTAAAATTAATTTTTTCTCAAAGTTTGGTTGAGCTAATTCAACTTGTTCTTGTAACGCTCTTTTTAAGGTTTCACAAGCAACAATTCCTTCTTGATCAAGATTAATAATTGTTTTTTTGGACATATACTGCGATATTTTACCATTTTCTCCCTTTAAGTGTTTTGTTAGTGGTTTAGCTATTGTTGCATAATTTCCTATAAATTTTCGCTAGTATCCCGTTAATCCTAAAAATCCTCTAAGTTGTCGTAACGTCTTGGGATATGGGTAATTTTTTATTGTCTCTACTTTTTTGGGATCAGTTTTTATAACTTTATGGGATACAACATATCCTAAAAATTCCACCTCGGTTTCTATAAATTTAGATTTTTCTATAGATATTTTCATATGGGCTTCTTCGAGGGTTTGTACTATATATTTCAAATGAGATATATGTTCCTTTAGAGTTTTTGAATATACTTTTATGTCGTCAACATATACGTGACAAAATTTTCCTATAAATTCATGTAAAATATTATTCATTGCTCTCTGAAATATACTTGGAGCATTTTTAAGTCCAAATGGCATTCTAAGGTATTCATATTTTCCGTTATTTACAGAAAATGCTGTTTTTTCTATATCGTTTTCTTTCATCAATATCTGATGGAATCCAGACTCTAAATCTATTGTGGAAAAGTATTTTGATTCTCCCAAATTAAAAAGTATCACCTCGGGATTAGGCATTGGGTACCTGTCGGTTATTGTTTTTTCATTAATTTTTTTAAAGTCGATGACCAGTCTTAATTTCGGACTACCATCTTCATTTATTCCTTTTTTTGGAACGACCCAAACGGGAGAATTATACGGGCTTTTACTATGTCGTATAATCCCTTTTGCGAGTAAACTTTCGATTTCCTTATTAACAAAATTATTTGCAGATATAGAATAAGGATATTGTTTGGACCATATAGGTTTGTCATCCTCAGTTCTAATTTCTGCTTTAATATCTGTTCTAAAAGGTAAATCCATGTTCACGTTTTGATGAGCTTTATTTATTATTTTAATAACATCCTCTCTTAGCAATGGAATGTTGATATTATTATAGTTATACGTATCAGCAACTTCGTTAGAAATTTCAACATTATTTATTTTTAAAATGTTGTGAGCCTTTGCTTCATTAATTTTTCTATCCTTAGTATCATTTTTGCTAATATTATCATTGACGGGTGCCTCAGGACTTTTTTGTCCCAAGGGGTTTTGTATAATTAAATCATTGAGAAAATTTATTTTCTCTGTTTTATTACTCCCATAAATCAATTTTCTATTCGGAATATCAATTGTCGCTCCGATTTTATTTAGGAAATTAATTCCAATTAAAAGATCGCTCTCTAAATTGTTAATTTCATAAAAACGTTCCTGTATACCAAACAGATTGATATTATGAAAATATTTTATTATGGTCGAACCATGAATGGTTCTAACCTTCTTCTTAATTACTAAACGGTTTTTATTATTATAAATTCCGGCCCGTATATATGAGCTGGTTGCTCCCGTATCTATGAGAATTCTAAAGATTTGCCCAGTTTTTTTATCGGTTTTAATAACATACGGCAAATCGGAATTTACCCTTAAAAAATGGTTCTCACCAATATTATTGATTCTTTCAATTTTTGGTTGAGGTTGTGTGCTTATTTGTGCACTTTCAAATGACCTTTTTGGTATATTTGTTGGCTGATAATTTGTCTGCCAATTATATCTGTTACTCCTCACATGTGGTTGGTTTCTTTGCACATTATTGGGTTTATTTGTTAATTGGATTGATTGATCCACTTCCATAGGTTCTGGGTGATTGGCATACATTTGGTATGAATTATTATTTGTTTGGGGGTACCTTAAGTTATTCTGAAAATTCGAATATCTTCGGTTAATTTGAGGCTTGTTTCGTGAACCAATTTCATGATTGTTTTTAGTAAATTGCAAAGCAAATTGCGATCTTATTTGATTTGAATGAAGTTCTTGTGCTTTAGCAAGGGCATTTGGCAAATCGGTAGGTGTTAATGCAAATAGTATTTGGTTTAGAGGGTAATTTAAACCAGTTATAAAAGTTCTTAACGCGGTTTCTCGATTCTTGATATTTAATTGTTTTGTAATATCTGAATTGGTGCCGTGCGTCATTATAGTTTTATTTATTAGTAATGTCAATTTCTGATTGACTTCATTATAATAATCAATTAAGGATGTCGATCCTTGTCTCATAACGCTCATTTCTTGATCAATTACGTGAATTGGTCGTCTGTCGGCGTAAGCAAAATCTAATCTTGCAAATATTGCTTCTAAATTTAAAACCGTGCCATGATTAGTTAACATATCATTGGCATTACCTACAATCTTATTTCGGAGGATAGTTAGTGCTCCAAAATACCTTCTACTTCCTTCAATATAAAGGCTCATTGAATTCTTTGCAGCTTCTCTCCAGCTGACATAGGATTTACCGGAAAATTCTGGCAAAGACTTTATTATGTCTAAATTTTCGTCACATGTTATGGAATCATTAATTCCTTGGGTTTCATACTCAGTTACGTGTGGCGCATCTGTTAGAATTTTAATTCTATTACTCAACTGAGCTATCTCAGTTCTTAAGTTTGCGGTTTGTGTAGCTATTAATCTAGCTATATCGTCTACAGTAAAATTATTCACCGCCATTTTGAAAAATTATAAAATTATCTTGATCTCTTAAAAATTCTTTATTCCTATCGCCTCTTTTTTATAATCGTTATTTTTCGGGTTTGCCCTTTTTTATATACTACTATATGTATTTGTGAGTTTCATGAAGCAAATTAATACTCACAATAAACAATTTGTATACTTAATTTAATTAATAAATACATATGTATAAGCCTTACTTACAACTAATTTTATGTTGCTGCTTCTACTGCTGCTGTTGTTACTGTTGCTATTGCTGCTGTTGTTGCTGTTACTACTGTTGCGGCTATTGTTGACTTTGCTGCTGCTGTTGCTTTTTAAGTCCAATTTTGGCGGTTGGTTGTGCAATGGTCGTCGTTGGCGGCCGTGTGCGAGGTTTAAATTAAAGAAGTTTTTGTTTTTTTTTTTTGGTGAAATTTCTGATTTACAGAAATTTTTTTATTTATTTGTTTTTATGAAAGGTTTTTCTATGTGGATAGTTTATAAATCCACGCACTTAATTTTCTTTGTTTGTAATTTTCAAAAATTTTCACTTTCAGTTTTTGGATTTTAAATTCAGATTTTGAAATCACTTTGTATTTTTGTAGTTTTTTGTTTCTCAATTTTATTTTTTTTCAATTGTTGTAACGCGTACGTTAGCTTGTTTTTCGCTCGTAATCCGTATAGACGTGGCGCGTTCGATAGGCAGTTGGCAAACACTCGAATTTTTTTTTTTTTAATTGTGGCGCTGAGATTTTTTCTTATGTCTCTTAGCGATTTTTATTTTGCCGTTAATTGCTTAGTGTGTTTCGAGTAGCACACTAGTATTTTTGTATTTCTTTTCTCGCGAGTTCGCGATACTTTTTTGCGTTTTGTTTTTGGTCCGACAGGAGTTTTACGATTCTCCTGGCAGGATCGCCAATTAACAGTTTGGTTTGAGTTTCGTGGGCAACGACGGGCAACTGCCTGTGGTCGACTGCCGTTTTCTTTATTATCTTTTTCTTAAATACAATATTTTGCTTAAGCCTAGATACAAATCTTAATCTTACATTCTAGGAAGTATATCTACAATCCACTTGAGATAGGACATATGTAGGACATATGTTTCAAGTGGAAAGATTCATCTTACAATCTATGAGTTATATTTTTGGACCACCTAAGGCGGTCCAAACAGAAATACAATATGTTCATGTAATATGAACTGGTGGTATTAACTTGCATGGAAAGATTGTTCATACTCATTTTAATTTGAGATATAATTTATAGACACACTTGTTTTTATTAGAACTAAAATTGGTAATTAAAGAAAGAGGAATTATATCAAAATAGAGAAATTCAGCGAATTGCTCATATTTGCTTATTATCATATGGCAGCGCTCCATTTCCTTATAATTGTTAGCATATAAATGATGCTCACTGCGAGTGTAAAAAGTAATTTTTAAAATAAAGATTTCTTAGGTAAAAAACCTACTAAAAGTGTAAAATATGGATTTATTTTAAAGATTATAGTGTAATTTAATTAATTTGAAGAAAAAAATGTGAATAAAGTGTGTTTATCGTGCTGAAATAGCTTCTTGAAATGTTCGAATTTTTGAACTTTAAGTCGAATATCTCCTAAACTAAGCGTTTGCGGACCCTATGTTTTTTAATGAAGAGGACTTCCTCTTTCCAACGGTACCTTCAAATCGCGGCGCCAAAGAAATCGGAATTGTGCCCACCGAAATATACAAGGACACGAGAGCACCCATTGCAGAATCTAGTGATATATGACCGACTGATTCAGTCAATTTATTGTAAATGACTATTGTGCATGGCTATTGTGTATTGGCGCACCTTCTGCATACATTTTTAACAAAAAAACTGTAACAAAACTTTATAATTTATATAGAAATTATAAAATATAATTAAAATTTACCTTTCTCAACAATTTAACGACGTAATATGTCTTTATGTAAAATGGCAACTACAACAGGGTTGCAATTTTATTGCTTTTCAGCCATAAATTTGGTAAGTGATTTTAAATTACTAAATTTGGCTGAAAAATTACAAAATAAAAGTGAAAAGTGAACTTATTTCAATGTTAAGAGTGTATATTTAAACATAGTGAGTGAAAAACGTGAAAATATTCTGTGAAACATGGTGAAATAACATGTGTTCCTAGTGCAAATTTTTGAATTTTTAAACGTGAATATTTTTAAAAATATTAGCTATTTTTACATAATTTTTGGATATTCCGGGTAAAATTTAGAATAGCATCCCCGGCTTTCGGGGATAAAATGGGTATCAGTGGAAAGGTGACGTTCTCGAGATCACGAAAATATATATATATAGTTGCCGCTGACTTATAGTTTTCGAGATATTCGCATTTAAAGTTGAAAAATTGACAACTTTTACATTGATAATTTGTGTATTGTGAGTAGCTTTTTCTCTTATATTATGCACTTTTCACTTACTAACACTTCACTATAACGTTTCTGCATATTCATTTTTTTAATATTTGTTGTAATAAAGCTTTCCGCGCCGCGCTTCAAAAAAAATAACCATGGCAGCACTTTTCTCATTGTGCAAATGCAGAGAATTGTAACTAAAATAAAATAATTAAAATAAAGCTTTATTTACAACAAATATTAAAAAAATGAATATGCAGAAACGTTATAGTGAAGTGTTAGTAAGTGAAAAGTGCATAATATAAGAGAAAAAGCTACTCACAATACACAAATTATCAATGTAAAAGTTGTCAATTTTTCAACTTTAAATGCGAATATCTCGAAAACTATAAGTCAGCGGCAACTATATATATATATTTTCGTGATCTGGAGAACGTCACCTTTCCATTGATACCCATTTTATTCCCGAAATCCGGGGATGCTATTCTAAATCCCAGCCGATATTCCTCCTCTGGAGAAGCCCCCTATCTGTACATACCCCATTTATACGGAAATTCGGTTTTTTTTACCCCTCTGCCAAAGTAATCGGAATCGTGCTCCCATTTTAACCACGAAGTCGGGGGATGCTATTCTAAAATTTTCCCGGGAAAATGAGAGACCCGTCGTATCATGTCATCCTGAACAAGGTTGTTTTAGAAAACATATTTACCTTGCAGAAAATCCCATCTCTTCGCTTCTGTGTGTGATTCCAGTGAGTCGAATACAGCCGCACCAATAAGCAAATATGTAAACGTACAAACGACCAAGGATAGGGTACGAACATTTTGCCTTTTCATGTTATTGTATTAATATATATACAAATATTTCTATGCATATATACATATATATATGTATGTAGCTCCCACGATCTTAGTTTTCAGATATTTGTATTTAAAATTCATAAATTCACCAATTTCAATTAAGTATTATTGAGATTTACACTTCTACATATTATACACTTTTCATAAATTAAGACCTCACTAAATTGTTTGTATTGTTTTTTGTTTTGTATTAATTATCTCTAAAAACAACTTTTATTTAATATTTCGCTTTGCATTCACTTCAATTTATACAGACAACAACAAATAGTTTTTACAAGAACGAAGGAATACAGTTGTATACCAGCAAATGGCGTTACCATATCTTTATATTATGCAAACGAAACAAAGAATAATTACATCATAATATGTACAGCTCTTTTTTAATAATACTGATTTCGAACAATTTTACTTGTTTTTAAATCGACTAATGCTTTAAATCTAAAAATGTATTCGTTAAAAGGGGAAACATTTATTTTATTTGTATTCTTCTTTTAATATTTTACTCACAAATCTTTGTGTAGTGGTTATAATTAATATTTTTGCACAGAAAGTGTAATAGCCCTGACAGACGACAGCGCTAATATGCATTAGCGGGCTTAATTGACATTTATTTGTGCATTTGACCCATGTTAATGCAAGTTTGTAATGCATAAGAATTCCGTGCATTTGGTTGATTTTACTAAATTTGAGTAGGCAACTCTGATCAAAAATGGGCGATTTTTGCTATTTATTGACAGATGTCGCACTGTTGCTATCTATTTTTCCAATATTCTTAACTTTTTTCCACACTTTTGCCTCTTTTGCGTTTACAGCATCAGAGGTAAGCAGTTTTATATTACTAATTAAATTATGTGCAAGTATATTAACAAAAAAAAAAATTTATCTTATTCATTTTTATTTCACTTTTTTTTTAATAAAGAAACAAATTTCACTATCAGCTGTCTAAATGCACAAGCCTGCCGTCTGTCACCATAAAATTTCAATGCGTATTAGAGTTGATTAAGGCGCATTAATTTTGCTCGTCTGTCAGGGCTATAACCGTGCGATTCTGTAATGTGAGACAGTTTCAAGTCTCTAAATTTGAGATTTTAAGTTAGAGACGATTTTTGAGACTTGAGACGATGTTGCTATTCTGATGTTTTTACACTTGAATGAAAATAAATACGTCGATAACAAATATCAAATTTTTTATAACATAGTCAAAAAACATAATTATCAATAAAAATAAAAATATATGTTGACTTTGTTTCATAATATTTACGAAATTTATGTAAAATTTATTTATTTTTCATCTTTTCGTGTTTGAGTTGCTTACAAAATATAAAGAAACGACAATCGATTAATATCTATAATGATCTCTATTCAGTATTGTTACGAATTTACTCTTGCTAGTTTACTTTGTTAGGTTCGTATCTCTGGATTGACAAATAAAATCAACACTGTTTAATTTAATTCAACAACTCTTTATTTCACAACTCGTCTACACTATAGGAGTTTACTCTTAACACTGATTGATTACGTTGGCGCTGCCACGGCTTATATAGCCACGCACTTCTCGCTGATGCCGACGTGTCCTTCTAGAATATCGCGTCTGGAAATTACCAGAACATACGGCTATACGGCGCCAGACGCAAGCAGACAGTCGCGGCGCCAGACTCAGCAATTGTTTAACTAGACGAGCAGACAGTGTGGCGCCAGATGTCTACAACAAGACAAATGCTATTCCATATACCTACAGCTATTGTTCATAATCAGGGATGCATATAGTAATACAAATACAACTTAATACTACTTTTTGTAACACTGCCCTCCACTAAAGCCTAATCGTCCCGATTAGGCACAAATCCTCTTGAACCAAATGGGGCGAGCCTCTCCAAATGTACTACTTTCATTTTACATCGTGCTTTCCCATTTCTTTGTATGCGGTATACCACGTCATTAAGTCGTTTCATCACCATATAGGGTCCTTCCCAGGCTGTCTGCAATTTCGGGGACAAGCCTTTCTTTCGAAGTGGATTGTACAACAGGACCAGATCACCTTCTTCAAAACCTTTTGAATTTGCCGCTTGATCGAACCGGTCCTTCATCTTATTGCTCATCAGATGCGTATGCTGTCTTACCATTAGATGCAATTCATTCATTTCTTCCTTTAAGGCAGAACAATAATCTCCATCATTTCTTACAGCTGTAGGATTCGTACCAAACTTAAGATCAGCAGGGAGTCGCAGATCAGATCCGAAAATAATCTTTGCTGGCGTGTAACCAGTTGTCTCGTGCTTCGCTGAACGATACGCCAGCAGGAACATCTGGATGCACTTGTCCCAATTCCGTTGGTCTTTACCAACGATTTTCCGCAGATGTTCTTCGAGCGTTCGGTTGAATCTCTCTACCATCCCATCTGATTGTGGGTGTAACGCTGTTGTCCGTGTCTTGTGGATGCCCAATAATGTACAGACTTCTTGGAAAATGGAAGATTCGAAATTCCTGCCTTGATCTGAGTGTAATTCGACGGGCACTCCGAACCTTGTTATCCAATTTTCTACAAACGCTTCGGCTACTGTCTTCGCTTCCTGGTTTGGTAAGGCATATACTTCTGGCCATTTACTGAAATAGTCCATGACAACCAGTAGATATTTGTTTCCGGCCGTACTGGTTGGAAACGGACCTGCAATATCCATTGCGACTCGTTCAAATGGTGATCCCACGTTGTACTGTTGTAGCCTACCGCGACTTTTGGCTTTAGGACCTTTAGCTGCCATGCACTCTACGCAATTACTTATCCATTCTGCTATGGAATCTCGACAACCGATCCAGTAGAACCGTTGTTTAATCTTCTCTATAGTTTTTGTTATTCCAAGGTGCCCTCCACTAGGTCCATTGTGATATTCTTTCAATACTTTTGGGATCATGGACTTCGGTACTATGATCAGCAGACGAGAATGTTTGCCATCTTCGCTTTCCCAGGTACGATGAAGGTATCCATTAACGAGGTTTATGCTGTTCCATTGGGCCCAATATGCTTTTGCAGTTGGACTCTCGTTACTTATTTGTTCCTTTGGTGGTCGTACCCCATTTTCTTTGGCTATTATCAGTTTTGCAAGATCAGGGTCCTCCAGCTGATTAATTCTGATGCGGTGAGGAGTCCAATCATCTTCAGGTTCTATATTCAGTGATCGCACGTCGATTATACCTTCTTTTCCTTCTGATTTGGAGCAATGTTTAAATTCCAGTGGACAAGGGCGATGTGATAATGCATCCGCATTTTTATGGTGAATCCTCTTTCGGTGTTCTGTTGGTTGTTTCCATTTTGATGGGTTTACTTTTATCTTGCAATTTCGGGCAAAGTGACCCGCTTTTCCACAGTTGAAACATCTGCCTGTTGTATTTACTCGCTGTGCAGCAATTGTCTTCAGAGTCTTCAATATTTCCTCCATCAGCGCCGGTTGTTCCATTTCAACCCTTTGTACTTTGTGTGCTGGTTTACTTAGTAGGGAAGCTGTTTCCTGTGTGAGGGCGTGCGAAACCGTTTCAGCAAACGTTCTTTTTGGCAATGCATATGTGGCGCGTTTGGTGTCCACATCACGAATTCCATTTATGAAGCTTTGAATTTTTACCCTCTCAATGTAATCCACAGGTGCATCTGCATTTGCCAAATGAGCCAGCCGTTCTATTTCAGTTGCGAACTCTTGCAATGACTCGTTCATCTTCTGACCCCTATTTTGCAGTTCGATCTGGTATATTTGTTTCCGGTGCTCACTACCATATCGTCTTTCTATCGCACTCATCAATGCCTCATAGTTGTCCCGTTCACAATCTGGAATAGTCTGAAGGATTTCTGCCGCAGGTCCTTTCAATGATACAAACAAGGACGCCACTTTGTCCGCTGCATTCCAGTTATTGGCCATTGCTGTCTTTTCAAACTGAAGTTTGAAAATTTGAAATGGAATACTTCCATCGAATGTGGGTGCCTTCAATCTTTGATTATTTGTCGATGGTGCAGGGCCATGCAATTGCAGTTCTCGCACACGATTACTTAATTGAAGAACTTCTGCTTTTAAATTTTCTTCGTCATTTTTTAAAGTGCTTAATTCGTCTTCAAATTTTGAAAATTTCTCTTGCACTTGTTTTTGTACTTGTGTAGTATTTTCTGTAATCTGTTGTGTAAGGCGAGACTCTAACTGTGATGTATTTTCAGCTATTTGCGTCATTTGCTGTGCCAGACGATTTTCTGTTTGCACTACATTTTCTGTTATTCGTGATATATTTTCAGCTATTTGCTGTGCCAGACGATTTTCTGTTTGCACTGCATTTTCTGCTATTTGTGATGTATTTTCAGCTATTATTTGCTTAATAGCCACTAACAGCATGTTCATGTCCACACTCGATGATGTTCGTTGTTCTTCTACTTTTTCTTCTACCTTTGTAGAAGTTTCTGGCCCATTAAATTCGAACTCGTCCACATTAATTCCATCCGCTTCCATTGCTTCACGTAATCGTGCCTGCAGATCCGCCTTTTGCCCGCTTATCGGCAAATTACGCTCCTCCAGTTCTTTTTTTAATTGCTGAATTCTCAATTCTCCGAATTTAACCATCTTGAATTTGGATTATTTGACAATCCCACTTCTGACACCAATTGTTACGAATTTACTCTTGCTAGTTTACTTTGTTAGGTTCGTATCTCTGGATTGACAAATAAAATCAACACTGTTTAATTTAATTCAACAACTCTTTATTTCACAACTCGTCTACACTATAGGAGTTTACTCTTAACACTGATTGATTACGTTGGCGCTGCCACGGCTTATATAGCCACGCACTTCTCGCTGATGCCGACGTGTCCTTCTAGAATATCGCGTCTGGAAATTACCAGAACATACGGCTATACGGCGCCAGACGCAAGCAGACAGTCGCGGCGCCAGACTCAGCAATTGTTTAACTAGACGAGCAGACAGTGTGGCGCCAGATGTCTACAACAAGACAAATGCTATTCCATATACCTACAGCTATTGTTCATAATCAGGGATGCATATAGTAATACAAATACAACTTAATACTACTTTTTGTAACAGTATATTCAAAATGGCAGACAAGAGCTCTTTTTAGTTTTGTGACCTGCTAACTACCAGGTCTCAATATTTTGAAACTAACGCTAGAGACTGTTTAGTGAATAGTAACTAGTCGCAAATTGAAATTTTGCCTCAAAATGACTCAAATAGAGGCTATTAAAATCAGTTGTAGGGCAAGTTGACGATCAAGTTAAAATTGCTGATAATATAGTTTTCCAAATAAATGACAAGCTATTGTCGGTAGTGTGAATATTTCGTTATTTTCATAGATTATATTATTAATTTCACGGAAAATTTTTAAGAATTTTACTTGGTTTCCCTGAAGATGGTGTCTTGAAATTATTATCGATTATCAAGTCACGGCTTTCAATTTTCATAAATTTTGATAAATAGTTTAGTGCACAGTAGCTAACTAAGAAAAATGATATACTTATGTATGTATGTATATGTGTAAATATTCTTAGTTGATAGAGTTGTTGTTGTATATATTGGTATTTAGTAGTTTAGTAGTTACATAGTTTTCATTTATGTTAACCCAAAGTAAAGTAAGAACGAAAATTGAGAAATAATTATTGTGTATGTAAAATATCAACATAAATTGGTCAGTTTTATTTTAAACATTCTAATAATTTTAAGAGTCAATTTTACATTAGAAGCCTACAAAAAATATTTGTGATTTGTTAAACAAGCTGCGTGCTTTAAACCAGGTTCTTGATCGTGCAACTGAGGAGTAATAGCCCTGACAGACGACAGCGCTAATAGGCATTAGCGGGCTTAATTTACATTTATTTGCGCATTTGACCCATGTTAATGCAAGTTTGTAATGCACAAGAATTCCGTGCATTTGGTTGATTTTACCAAATTTGAGTAGGCAACACTGCTCAAAAATGGCAGATTTTTGCTATTTTTTGACAGATGTCGCACTGTTGCTATCCATTTTTCCAATATTCTCAACTTTTTTGCACACTTTTGCCTCTTTTGCGTTTACAGCATCAGAGGTAAGCAGTTTTATATTACTAATTAAATTATGTGCAAGTATATTAACAAAAAAAAAAAATTTAATATTTTTAGATGGCAGAAAATAAACAACGTACAATTTGCTATCCATTTTTCCAATATTCTTAACTTTTTTGCACACTTTTTCTGCATTACAATCAATTATTGCTTTTAATTTCACTCTATTATCTTTTGACGTAGTTAATAATAAACGAATTATTCTTTAAATTTATATTGATTTTCCAAAAATACCAAAATTTATATTAATAATTTTCCTTTATTTCACTTTTTTTGTAAAAAATAAACAAATTTCACTATCAGCTGTCTAAATGAACATTTCTGCCGTCTGTCACCGTAAAATTTCAATGCGTATTAGAGTTGATTAAGGCGCATTAATTTTGCTCGTCTGTCAGGGCTATAACTATTCTAAAGGAAGAAATTTGTAACTTGATTCAGTGGTAACTCTAATTTATATTCAAATGTCAAAAAGTCTCCCAAGATGGAGAAAAATAATTTGTGGATAACTGGGTCCCCGATTGTTAAACATGGAGACTAAAACAAAACTGTAACATTTAGGAGAATGAAAAATTGTTTACCGATAAATATTGTTTAATTAAGCATCTGTATATATGCATCAGCGTATGGATTGATTTGAGCATATTTTTAAAGAACATTTTACATCATATTCCTTAGCCGAAAATTTATATGGGACCTTTATCAACAATCGAGCTCCTTTCCAACAAATTTAACGATTTAGATTAACTTTAAGAGCACTATTTGGATAATAATTTCTATATAACTTTTATTGTGGATATTAACAATAAATCATGGAATGGACGCGAGAAAGAACACTTACACTTATTAATGAATACCGTAAAAGACGAGGTCTATGGGATATGACACACGATGATTATAGGAAAAAGGATATTAAACAGAATCTTCTGATAGAAGTGAGTAATAGTCTTGGTGGAAGCATATCCGTTAACGAGATCGAGAAGAAATTCCACACTTTGCGTACTCAATACCATCGCGAAATAAATCGAATGAATCGTAAAGAGCCCTACAACTCCAAATGGTTTGGATTCAAGAACTTGCAGTTTTTAAGTTCTCCAATGGCTCGACGGCTCTCGAGAGGACGTATTAAAAATGAAATTACGGAAGATGGGACAGTGACATCAAAATATATTATAAGAGATCCGAATACTCATCACGATAGCAGTGGAAGTTCTGTGAACTTGAATAACAATGTAAATGAAGAATTTTTAATACATCAAAAGTCTGCTATTGCGATAGAGCCCATAAGCAACTCTAAACATTACCGTAATACCAGTCGATCACGCGCATTAGAAAAGTTAATTGAAGAAACTACCAAAGATATTGATGAAGCTGATGATAAGCAAAAAATGACTATTACAATGGAGCAGCAAAGTTTTAATAATGAAATGCAAGTTGAAGACCAAATGAATAGTCATAGAATAAACGCAGAAGGAGATGAAGAACAATTGGAAGCTATTCAATTACATGAGGAAGAGGAAGAAATCACATATACATCTTCGACAGGAGGTGATGGCTGTGATATTTCTCATAATCAGCAAACAATATCTACGCGTATTATAAAAGCTCAACACAATAATTCATGCAATGACCCAGATATTGAATATGAAGATGAAGCTGACCAGACACATGAGGACAAACGTGTTTTCTATGGAAGCACCGGACAACAAAATTCCGTGCCTATGACGTCCACGCCATCTGCGAGTACACATCCAACAAACATATTGTTAAATTCCAAAATCAAAATCAGCAGTCAACAAAAGCAAAATTTGCCAGGACGAAATCTGGATAAACCAACCAATCCGAATTCTGGACCGCAAGTATTTCATACATCAGGTCATATACGCGACGAATATACTACTTATGGCGAATATGTATCTAATGAAATGCGCAACATAACGAATCGTGAAGTGTTATTAGGTCTTAAACATAAAATAAATACTGCTCTTTTTGAAGCGCAAATGGCTGAACTACGGAATTAAAAAATTACAAAAAAAGTTACCCTACACATTCATATATTTATCTAGTTATCACTTACGGTTGCATTCTCCTCAACGTTTTAAATTTTAATTGGATATTTTTCACATAAAACGTTATATATATATATATATATATAGGGCAGCTAATAGAGTAAAGGAAAGTTTGGTTAAACTGTCAAAAAAATATATTTTTTTGGAATCATACAAAATTTGTAAAACTCAAAGAATGTATAATTACTACATATGTATATTTGAGCACAATAAGGAAATTACTTTTTTTCATGTGTATTTTGCAGTGTCTGTCATTTGCAAAGGTTTATCAAAAAATCCCATGTCAAATATATGTAAGTAAAATTATTTAAACAAGGTTTGAATTGAAAATAAAGAGTTTTTTATGTTGTATCCTTTTAGATCAAATACTGAAACTTGAGGAAATAACAAGCTGAACATTCCTTTTCATGGTTGTTCGGTTATTTAATTTACTATTACATGTAAAACATTTGCATCCCATCAGTTTGGGTAATTATATTGTACCTATTTATTAAGTGATTTTGTGAGTCTAAAATGCAATCAGTTCACTTAGACATTTGTATACATATGTACATATGTATGTAGAAAATAAGTCATTATAGTTAGATACACTATTAAATATTTAACCAAAACAAGCCTACATTTTGTGTGTTTTTAACATCTACAGTATTTTAGATCAGTAAATGTATTTTTGTAGGACCTAAAATTAACAGACATGTATAGAGTTATTAACATATGTATAGTAAATGGATAAAAAAATTTCGTTGGTATTTAGGGGACTCGCATCTTATCATAACGCATCATAAAATCATAAATTTTTACTCTGGCTTAAAACAATTGTTGGATTACATACACATATGTATGAGTTTAAACAATTACAATTCTCAACGCTATGTTTATTACCGATTATTTTATATAATTGATCGTGTTAAATTTTTTTCGTGTATTTTTTCGAAAAGTTCATTCGAAAACAAAAATTAAAAAAAAAAATGGTCCCCAAAAGTCAATTTCTACTAAAGTTATGGCTATTTGAAAATAAAAAAGCCATTTTTTTGAAAAAATCATAACTTTTTTGAAGTTGGACAAAATATTTTGAAAAAATTCTCAAAAATGTTTTTCAAATGGTAGAAAAGGATGGATAAGTTTCAGCAAAATCTAAAGGGGTCGGGTTCAAAAGTGGTCGATTTGGTATGGAATACCCCATATGTTCTCTGTTTCGAATTTATGTCATGATTCAATTATGCCAATGACAGACTTGTGGGAGAGAACGTAGATATATCATATACGCTCAAAATAATTTTTAGTCAAAAATTATGAAATAGCTGTTATTTTCTGTTCCTCGATTTAACCCATCAAAGAAAAATAAAATGCAAACAAATTAATAATACTTTCATTCATTTATATATGTATTAACCAACGCGCGTCAGGAAAAATTACTTCTTAACCCCCTGCTAAAATCGAATAATTTCACCCTTAGCGTTGACGTGTTTATTTAGGTACGCATCATGTCGCTGCTACTTTTATTTAGTGACAGCAGTAAAATATCAATCAGTTGATATTGGTATTAGCAAAGGATCATTCTTATCTTTCAATTTCGTTAATTCTTGGAATATGTTTTAATTTTAACACAACACAAATATTTAAACATTGGATGATGTTTAGTTTTTAATATGAATAATAAAAAATTTATATTTAACTTGCTTCCTTTTGTGGCGTAGTTTGCTTAAACAAATCTAACGTTGGTAGCTGCTATTAGGATTATTTATTTCAGCTTCATTAACATGACAGTTTCGATTAAGTAGACGATAGAAAGAAAAAGTGAATAAGGTTTAGGTTATCTTATCATATAAATTTGCAAATTTGTACGACAACAAAATTTATTAGATTGTATGTACCCAATCATAATTTTTGAGGATAATTTTTAATTTTAATTGAAACCTCATTACCGCTGTTCTGTTTTTGATAAGAAGGAACATAAACTATGGCTCAACTCCCGCCGCGGAAGAACCTGACACCAACTAGAATTTCAAAGCAGCACTTATCACCGTTGCAGACGTTACTGCAAATGGGTTTTACCAAGCACAGAGCGTAAGTTAACATCATAAGTGTGTAAAAAGTGGTTCTATATAATTATTGACAAATTGAAAGCAACTCACGTTTATGAATACATACTGGATATTATATTTATAAAAGTCGACAAATTTACATACATATGCATATATTCTTAACTTACCAAGAGGTATCGGCAAATAACCAATAATGTGACCATATTCTTTCTTACCCACCAGCCTTTTCAAAATATCCATATTATAACCGCAAAACCCTGAGTAACAATTTCGCTATATAAATACGGTTTATTAACCAGTTGTTAAAACAAGACGCTTAATATAGAATAATCGATTTTAAAGAAATACAATTTTTTATACAACTACGTTAGTTATAAATAGTTCCAGTAAGTAAGAAACTTGCGTATATTTCTCTGTATTGAAACTATTACGCAGTTTAACAATCAGAACAAAGCATATGCACAGATCCTTAAGGAAAGGTTGTAGCAAATAGATAGCTGGTAACAAGTTATTAGCGACCAGTATATTTTGTATGTATTTAAACTTCTCGCTCGTAGCATAAAAGTCGGTTATTGTGTGACCCACGTAAGCTGTGAATTTTGTATATATGAAAATAATGTATATATCAGAGAGCTGCAACGATCACAATTTTTTCAATCATACCCGATCATTGACTCAGATTTTTTGTGACGGAAAACTTTGCTTCAACAAAAATGAATGATCGTAAGCGAGCGTGCTCAAAGCGAACAATCAGTTTCAATCACTGTTGCTTGTTTCGTAATGATTTTTCTCGATCGAACGCCTTGTGTAAGCAGCAAAGAATGTTCGAGAATGCTGCTTGCATTCCGAATCGATCACAATCATACCGTTTGGTTACCGGGTGGTTCCTGCCAGCAGCGCAGTCGCTGAGCGTTCTTTTTCTTTAGCTGGAAATATTATAACTGAAAAAAGAAATAGGCTCGGACCATGTTCAGTTGATACTTTATTGTTTTTAAATTCATTTTTTAAAAGTTTTAGCGATTAAGAAACCAAGTTTATTACCTTCTTTTAATTTTAAGTTTTTGTTGATCTCAATGAAGAAGTGATAAAAATTTGAAATTTGTGTTTCCTAATATTTTAAGCATTACCTTTGTTTATTAATTTTAAGCATTAATTGAATTTTAGTTTTGAGCGTTAAAAATGAAGAAATATATGCAGTAATGTTTTGGATTTTATGCATCGCAACTTGATTCCGTTAAAACCCACAAATAAGTACATATGTACATAAAAACTATGCACATACATATTTGCAGGGCAATTCTCGATCTGATTGGTTCAATCACAATCAATTCAAAGGCACACTTGAACAATGTATGAGTTTTCATGCATCATTGGACTTGATCGTGTTTTCTGTTAATGCACATTTCCAATCATCATACCGGAAACAAACAATCAGTTTTAATCAGTAAGCAGAGCAATCAAATCAATTGATCGAACTCCTTCGTTTTGAGCACGAAACTCGATCGAACAATTTTGTTGTGAACCGCTGTGCTGAGTTGTGACCGTTTTGAGCGAGGCTGATCAAACTGGATCGATCATACTCAATGCAGGTCTCTGGTATATATGAATTATAGAAAAAAAAATAACTAAGAGCTGTGGAGCTCATATGCTTTTCAAAGATATTTGATCCTTAAACAGGGATTTCTGAAAATATTTTTTTGTGTTATGTGTATATATATAGATAATACAACATGTGAATATTATTTTTTAATTACAGAGAAAAAGCATTGGCAGCAACTGGTAATCGAGGTGTTCAAATCGCTTCTGATTGGCTTCTTGCGCATGTTAATGATTCAACTTTGGATGAAAATTGTCCGCGAGAATATATTCTGTACGCCTGCCCTACTGGCGCATTTTTACATCAACTAGAGGAATTTTGGAAGCAATCACGGATAATGTGTGGTTGGAATGGTGCTCATAATTATGTGCCACATATCACATTGGTTTCATTTTTTAAGGTAAAAATAAATATTTAAAAGATATTGATCTGAATCTTGCAGATGTGATCATGATCTACAATTTTTTATTTTTCTCCTTTTTATGAAGGCCCCTGACGAAAGTTCATTGCATCTATCTAAAGCCTTGAAACAAGTAGTTGATATGAGTGGACCACTTCTAGATCGTCCATTGAAATTAGAGCCTTATTTGAGTCAAAATTTTATGGGATTTTTTGTAGCCGAGGATGACGCAAACTATATGAAACGGCTTTCATTACAATATGTTAAAGAGGTTTCCAATTCAAGTATGAAACTGTTCTTGTATGAAAATTATTTTTAGTAATTTTTCGTTCTCATATTTTTTGCGACCGAGGTATTATAAAATATTTTTAGCTATGTAAATGGTAATTTTTGGTGCTCTTTTTATACATTTTTAAAACGCTTTCATTGGGACTTGTAACATTGTGCTTAACTGTAAAAATTGTTTTTGCTAAAAAAAACTTCATAAAGTCATAAGTGATACATACGAGCAGCTTGATGCAATAGTTGCTTGCTTCCCATGGTGCGGTGCTGTTTCATCTGGTACACGTTGTATACCGCGTAGTAGTCGATGTAAGAAAAATAACAATTATTTTAGAAAATTGTGTTTGTGATTTGTCTTTCCTAATTTTTTAATCACTTTATCAGAAGCATTCTGAATCCGGTGCAAAATTCATAAATATATTTTAAATCAAAAAAAAGAACGTAAAATATACATTTGTATATATAAATGATCAGCGTGATGAGCTGCGTCGATTTACCAATGTCAGTCTGCTTGTATCATTTATTATGTACATAAGTATATGCGGATTAAAGCTCATTGCAACGCTACAATACACGAATATGTTGTTCGGATCGGACTATTGTAGCATATAGCTGAATAATTTTTAGCCCATGTAAAAAACTTTTAGTTTTGATGTTTATGCAAAAGATAAATTACGGCCAGCAAATGAGTGTTAAATTAATTTAAGCTCTAATAACATAGAATGGGTAAAATTATAAACAAATATTTTTGGATTCTAATACTGAAACCACCTTTGAAATTATATTTCTTTGTAATTCATTGCTTCTGTAGTTTTACTTGTTTTGGAGTCTCAATTCCGAACATTATTTTTGTGTTTATAAGTATTTGGTAAACTGAAAGTATTAATATATATATATATATATATATATAGAAATACATACATATATACAATTTCGCATGCCATCGTAGACATATATAAGAATTTTAATACCACTTTTTTGTCTACAAATACAGTATATGTACATATATGTGTATATTTTAGCAATATCTTTGGAGCCGCACGTAAAATCACTACATCTTACCTTAGCATATCAGTTTCCGCAGAACCAATTTAATTCACTGAAAACCTTAGTGGAATCACTCAATGCAACTTGTGCCTCAAATTGGGAGCTGCGTCTGTATTCGCGCGACCCACGACTAACCACAAAACAAGTACATTGCATCATTTACCATTATATATGTATATTTTTTCTTGATTAATTCTTTTATAATAACTTTTCTTTAAAATTTTGTTTCCCTTTTCCTCTTTTTTTTTGATGCTGTTTTCAACCATTGATAATTCAAAACAACACTATTTTCGCGCTTCTGTAGGTGCACAAAGTGGTGTATCCTCATAGCCCCCATGAAATCGATGAATTGGAGTTGCGCATCGGTGACTATATTTATTTGAATACGGATGCTGTAGACAATTCCAGCGATGGCTGGGCAGAGGGTATTTCCTGGCTAACGGGAAGTGTTGGTTACTTGCCTGTGAATTACACTGAACGAACCGCTGAATCAGACGCGTGGACACTTCACCGCGTTGTACAGTTATCTAAATCAACGACCCCATCTTTAATATCGGCTGAAGAAATTGACATTGTGGATGGTCACAGCATTTCTATTGATCACGACGAACGTGAGAAGCGCTTACATCATCAAAGTCGGTGCAACTACTTGTTTCTACATTATTAACCGTATATAGATTTGTTATCCATTTCTGTCTTATTTCAGATGTAATAGTTGCCTTGTCGCATGAATTAATAGAGGGCACTTCTTTTAATGAGGAATCCGAGAACAGTGTGGACAAATACTTACGCAAAACATTAAAACCTTGTTTAGATTTGCCACTTGTACAAGGCAATCACAATTCAATGCCAAACAGTAGTCAACTATCACAACCGCAACATATACAACATCAGTCTGAATGCATTTTACAACAAGAAACGCCCAGCTTCGAAATTAGTTCGCCACACGCAATGGAAGTGGCAAAGAAGCGAAGAGACATGGAGATAATGGTGGAGCCGATTAGTATTTCAACGCCACGTGCAGATGACACGCTTAGTATAAATTCCGATCGTTCAAATGAAGTTACAAGCCTTGAGGCATCGCCGAACCAGAGTCGTAGATTATATATAATGCGACATGGTGAACGTGTTGATTTTACCTTCGGTACTTGGATACCTTATTGTTTCGATGAATTCAACAATTATGTGCGCAAAGATTTAAATATGCCTAAGAAATTACCACGAAGGTAGGTAAGACAGCAGGTCTCAAAATCATAACCCCATTAAAATGGAAAAACTGTCTTTAGAAGCTTTACCAATAAGTAATGAATAATTTTTGTGTGCAAAGGCAAAGATGTCCAGACGGTTGGCAAAATGATTCACCGCTCACAAACATTGGACTATATCAAGCGAAATTGACGGGTGAAGCGTTACTTGAATGCAATGCTCGCATCGACCATGTTTACTGCTCTCCAGCTTATCGCTGTGTTCAAACATGTATGAGTACATTAGAAGGTTAGAATATAGTAGTATTTAATGCTGTACTATAATAAGAATACTGTAATTCGGTACAACCTGAAACATATAGGTTTACACTTGCGTAACAAATTCAAAGTTAAACTAGAACCGGGTTTATTTGAATGGATGGCTTGGTATCCAGATGGTGTGCCAGATTGGATGAGTAAGTCAGAATTGCTAGATGCTGATTACAACATAGATGCTAGTTATCAACCTTTCATTTCTGACACTAAATTGAATGAGTGCGTCAAGGAAACCACAGAAGAGTTTTATACTCGTAATTATGAAACTTTGCGAAAAATCATTGAAACTACAAGTGAGCTATAAATCATTTAACTTTAGTGAAATAATTAACATTGACTCTTTTCATTTGAATTGTTTATTTTGTAGAGGGAAACATTTTAATAGTGGCACATGCCACTACCCTTGACACGTGTACACGACAATTAATTGGTGCCGAACCACGTTCCACAAATGAATTACGCCAAGTGATACATAAAATACCATACTGCAGTTTAGGTGCTGTCGAGGAGATGGAGAACGGTGTCTGGAAATTGGTGGAACCGGAATGTTTACCGGTGACACATTCGAAAAATCCTCGATTTGAATGGAATGTACTTACTGCCACATAGTGTTCGTGCTTTGGGGAATTGTTGTTAGCCAATCATTTTACGGAAAAGCCTTTATAAATAAGGTCAAAAACATGGCTATTATTGATTATGCTAAGCGAAAAATACTGATTTTGTTATTTATAGGGCATGTGCCGGTAAAAATATATTTCATTCGTAATAATTTTCATAAATTAGTTTAATAGTTTTTATTAAGTTAAGAGCGTGTGTATTTATAGTTGGGCCGGCCAGAGACAATTTACCGCCCTCGGCAAATGCCAAATTTTCCGCTTCTTCTAAGCATATTTTGCCTTAACAACAAAATTCATAACTTTCCAAAATTTTTCAAACCATTTTATTAAAATAAATACTCATATTCCAAAGGTTTAACATAATTATTTAAAGAGATGATTATTATTAGTACAATAAAATAAAATTAATTATTTATATTTCCTTGCCTTTAATTTGTCAGACAAAACTACTTTACTGTTAAAAATTTGTGCCACTTTTTTATTTAATGCTGCAAAGCCTGGCAGTATTTTTTGACACATGGTGGAGTGTAGGTAAGTTTTGACAAGTTTTAATTGAGAACAATTGCTCTTTCCACTAGTTCCCTACAAACGAAGTGTTAGGAACACCTGTATTGCCATAAATAAATTTAAAATCATATGTATGGATTCATTTGAACAAATGTCATTTAAAACAAGTAAGGAAGGGCTAAGTTGGGGCGTAAACGAACATTTCATACTCTTACACTTTTGCCAGGTCAAATCCAGGGAAATACCTTCAAGTGCATAAGGGAAGTTATATGTGGTCTTTGGCAAATTTTCGGTTGATTTTATCAATTTTAGGCACAAGGATGCACTGTAAAATAACTCACAATCGATATATGCGGCATAAAGTCAACAGGAAGTTTTAAAACTACCATAAAATCAATGAGTGGGTTTTGTCTTCGTCCCAGTTGAGAATTGATTACCCAGGAATTTCCAACAGACATCATAAGTAATCTATAAAAAACTTTTTCCATCATTTGGTAGACTTCCGGTCCAATTTGTTTTGGTCTGCTATTTGGTCAGCTCGATCAACCCCTCCCATTATCTGTCTTTAAAATGTTATTTTTATCATTTCGGGCAGTCTACATTAACTTTTTTACCGTTTTGAATCTTTTTTTTCCATAGTCGACATTTCAGATCAGTGACAATTACTTACAACTGTGCTGCTTTCTCGGAAAATACATTGACCCTTGTTGAGCTTAATATTAATTACTGGCAATTTCTTACGGTTTGGCATAACAGTTCCTAACGTGGCATAATTCAAATTTTCAAGGAGGTTGATACTGGTGAAGAACCGATCGAAGCATAATGTGATATCAGTTTCTTGAATTTTAGCAGCTAATTTATTAACTAGGCGTTCGCCAAGAGTTCCTTCGACAACTTCTTATTCTTTACCGCAGTAGATATAAAAGTCATAGGTATAGCCGGTATGAAAATCAAACCTAAGCCACATTTTAATGCCACGTGGGCTTCAACGGCAAATATTATTGTTTCATAGAAAATTGGCACTTGAACTTAAAAATTGAGATTTCAGGCACTCCAACCCGTCTTCAATATAGTATAGTTTAGATGCTCTCTCTGGCTTTTCAGGTGAAGCAAAATACATTTTGATGACAATACCTGAAATCTATCCCGGGTAATAGCTGATTTCATTGCATCGCTTCCCATAGAATAATGTTTGGACAAATACTGTATAATGGATGGTAGACGATTATATGACATAATGATCATACAACCAAGAACATTCTTCATTTCTCCAATATCCGTAGGCATTAGTATACATATGTATGTATGTATGTATGTATTTTTATGCATCGGTTTAGACTTTCGAAAAATTTCTATTCGTTCGTTAGTATATTGCGCAATACGCATAAAAAGGCTTTCTGTGAAAATTTTCCTGACTATATCGTAAAGATTATCAGTCCATTTAAAACGTTGTCCTATGTCTGGAATTCGAAGGCTGCTTACTGTTTTTCTTGGGACAAAAGTCACATTGGGTGCAGACCAAATGGTATTCTAAAAACTGTATGCAGAGTTAACTTCTTGTAAGTTATCTCCTACATCCTCGTCTTGATGATCAATATGCTCAGCATCACTGCTTTCAGTAGTAGACTTCTCACCATCTGTATGCTTATATTCATCACTACTAGCACCCGAAAAGTCTTCACCTTCATCAGAAGACTCCTGACATTTTTTGTCTGTACAATAGTTATAAAATTATTAATTGATATAAAACGTTGCCAATAAATGTGTGCGTCGGATCCTGACTGGGACATTTTTAGCCCAACAAGAATACTGATGAGACACATACATATGTATATCCCAAAAAATGTATACATACCTACTAATAATTACAAAAATACAATAAAATATTAGTACTCACCAACTTCACAATATATCAAGAACACTAACAAAATTATTTATTAAGGTTTCAGCCGATTTAGAAACAGAAAACATACAAATATCACAAAATTCACTGCGAATTATGAAATACGCTTTTCCATTTTTTTACTAAAAAAATCCATATGTTCAACTCCAGATGCAGCCACATACCCCCAAACCATAACAGGACTCCTATTGTGGAAATACATTTTTTCCTTGCGACTTTTCATTGATCTTTCTCCACATTTTTCGTTATCTTGTTGAACCAAATATATTAAATTTTGATTCGTCGGTGAACACAATGTTATCCCAAAACCAATGCGGTTTATTAAAATATTGTTTAGAAATCGCCGACCTCTTCTTTTTATTAACCTTACTTATGTAGGGCTTACGAGGAGCGATTCATCTATAATAACCAGCACTTATCAACACATTATCTACTGTTTGGGGATTTATTTTTTTTTTTTTGTACATTTCAAAAATAGATAAACACATGTTTCTAAACATTTTAAGGAAAAAATTTAAATTTTAAGTGTGCTTAAATCGGCTGTTAATAGCGGCCACTTCTATTTATAACACGATAACGACCCAAAACACCCGTCTAATCTTGTACGTGCAGGGTTATGGAATTAAAAATAACTCCATAGGTTCAGCAATCACCATACATTAATCCTATTCAAAATATTTGGAACTTTTTGGAAAATCGTATTCGAAAACATCGAATTTGATCTAAATAAGACCAAAAAGCTAGATCATGGACCTAGCGGGTCAAAATATCCGGAAATAATACTAGAAATTGAGTGGGGAGCATACATCGTTGTCTAGGGACAATAATAGCAACAAATTGTAGGCCAAAAACCTCTAAAACTATTGTAATTTCTTTTGACTTATGTATATAAATAATCATTGGTCTACGTAAACTTATGGATAGAAAAAAATCACAAAATGTATTCATTTTAAAACAGATAAACGCGTCGTAATTTAATAGAACTAGGTGTATGTAAACTTTATTGGTCCACTGTACTTCTCCATTTGGTTCGAACAACTCGTCACCTGGACTTACCATTAAGTGACTTCGGTGATAGCTAACATATTATCTTTCCCCAAGCAGGGTCTAAATACTCTCAATAATATATCGATACAAGGTGTAGACCGCTTTCTTGAACTTTTGGCATTAAACTTAAGTATGCTCGACAACAAATTGTATAAATTTTAATATCAATGAATACATATTGACTTAATTCACTTTATATAAGTTTATAAATATTATAGTGCAGGATGAATTTTTCTACTGATAAAATTGCTAATGTAATATAATTTCAATGTTTCGATTAAAATGTAAACATAAAAGATATGTATATATGTATTATGTACAATATGAGAGCAGTATTTGAACAATTTTTTAAAATTCTCTATATCACATATAATGTTTATTTATTATTATCTTCAGAAACTGTCGGTGTTGTAGATTGTCCATCTAATTGATGCTGATGTTGATTTACTAGTTTCTGACGTTCCAAGTACATTGAAACTTTAATATTACGTACTTGATGATTTTGAATGAGTTTAAGAAGTGCTATAACACCTATTCCAACCGATATTGCAAAAGAACCCCAAGCGCCGAACTTTTAAACAATATAACGTATAACAAATTCTTTTTATTGTTGTACAATGTTATTTACCTGAGCTGTCCCCATTTCTATATAGAAGTCAGATGTGTCAATATGGTCTTGGTCTCCGTGAATTATATTTTGTCCTGCTGCTGTTTCACATGACGGAAATCGTTCAGTCATACCATCACACCATACAATAAATCCTAAAGTAACCATAATTGCTGACAGAATTGAAAAGGCCAACATCCAAATACCAACCACAACGTCAATGAATAAAGAAAGAAACGAAGCTTCTTCTTTCATCCTTGAGTATCTATATTAATATAAACGGTCTATAAATTTGTAATCAAATAAAAATGAGAACTCATACCGATAAATTTGTAAAGTTGAAATCAAGAATAGAAACATTGCAGTAAAAAGTGGAAAGCTGCAAAAACCTGTTGAAGACCATTTTACTTCAAACATTCCATCCTCTTCACGCCATTTACCAGTTGTAAAAAGCAAACAGTGCCCACTTTAAAAATTACAACTTATTACGCACCAAAACATTTTGTCTTACTTGGCCAAAAAGGTACCTACCCAAATTCATGGACACTCATACCAAGAGGCACCATCATGCACAACGATAATATAACTAATATTACATGACCAGCAATTTGGCTTAATAGTAGCACATTTGCTAAAACCATTTTCGACAATCCTAATTTATTAATATTCCCTCTTATAATTACATCGAACGCACTAGACAATATCAAAAAACTCGCTACCGATGACAAATCGATTGCAATTGTTTAAAGCTGGTTACACACGAAGAACATGTATGTACATATAATCAAGAATTATTGAAATACCAGCTCAAGAGGTAGGTAATTTAAATATAAATTCTCGAAGAGAGGATAATTTGGATGAACGACACCGTCCCTTTGCCTTTCCTCGCCTACAATAAAAACCAATTTTGGTGACAAGAGAGTCTTCATGTGAACACAGTATAACTGGATTCAGGAAAATTTCTTCATTTCCTTTCATATCATATTCTAAAATTTTTGTATGGTGAAGTACTGAACACACGACACGACATGGCAGCACGACAGTGAACTGGCGTCGTGAATCCTCCTACATGAACATTTGTAAGAAGACAGCGATATAACAATGGCCGGCATGTACACAAACATTTTGCATGTACACAACTTCGATGTGGCCATACTAATACCTTTCACTTCAACTAAATTTTAATATTTTGTTCAAGTGAAATTTTTTATGCAAAAAATAAGTAAATAGGTAAATTTATTTGTTTTAAATTAACGATTGTTATTACAAATGATATAACAAAGCTATTTTATGGTTTTATTTGTAAAATAACGTCAGGTTTGTTAGAGCTTTGAATAATTTTAAGTGTATTCGTGCAGCTGTCTAAATAACTGTGTCCATAAGAACGTGTGTATTTTAATATTTGACAGATGTCGCTTGCAGTCTGTCGCACTCTATGTGTTCAGCACTTCACGATAACGGGTGTCAGAACAAAAGATAATCGACGATAATTTGTTAGAATCAACCACATAGCATAGTCGATATTTTGTTCAAGAAAGGAAAATTACAACAAAAATAATTGCAAGACGGGTACATATTCCCGCACACTATTAACATTATAAAAATAATAATTATAAGACGGGTGTATATTCCCGCATATTAAAAAACATAAAAATAATAATTGTTAGACGGGTGTATATTCCCGCATATTAACAATCACAACAATTTCAAAATGAAATAATTCTCAGCTCTGTGAAGGTTTTCATTGCCCCCCACCAGTGGTAAGGTTTGATAAAATCTTGATTAGGGGTATTCGCTTGCTCTTGCAAGATTGCAGATTGCAAAAATAGTATACCGAAATATACAAGGGCACGAGAGCACCCATTGCAGAATCTAGTGATATATGACGGCTGATTCGGTCAATTTATTGTGAATGACTATTATGCATGGCTATTGTAAATAGGCGCACCTTCTGCATACATTTTTAACAAAAAAAAAAACTGTAACAAATTTTTATAATTTAAATAAAAGTTATAAAATCTATTTAAAACTTACCTTCCTAAACAATTTAACAACGTAATATGTCTTTATGTAAAATGACAGCTACGTAGGTATACCCTACCTACGTAGCTAGCTGGTAGATATACCCTACCTAGGAATACTCTACCACATGTACATAGGTTTTGAGACAACTTTAAGGTGTCAATATACAAGTATTTACAGACATATAAATGGTTATATCGAATTCCGAGATTCTTACCTAATTTAAGCTTAAATGACTGGACTAATATATAAATGATCCCACGACACTGTTGACAATCATAACTTTGAAGTTGTAGATAGTTTCGTGGAGAAGGACTTAGCTTCGCTTGGAATATCCAATTGGCGCCACGTAGCGAAAAGAAGAAACAACTGGCGCGCTGTTGTTAACTCGGCTATAATCATGTAAGCGGTGTCTACGCCAGAAAAGAAGAAGAATTGAACCACTGCCACGCCATTAATCGAAAACTAATAAATTGTTGTTCAGGACAATTCTTTTAGCACCCCTATCAACAGTGTAAAAATGAGTGAAATCGGATGAAAACTCCGCCCACTCCCCACATAACGATTTTATTAAAAAATATTACAATTGCGATAAATGTATAAATAAATGCGAGAGAGGGATACTACTTTGCATCCGACATGATAGAAGGCTTTACAGGCGATACTGTCGAAATTGGAAGATAGGCGTGACATCGCCTACATTTAGGTGAAAATCCATATCTCGAGACCTGTTCGGCTGGTTTCAGCTAAATTTGGCGGGTAACATTATTCTGACCTTATTATGTTACCATATGAAAACGCGCTTACTCCCTATATATCTATTGAATTGTTTCATATAAATCAAGAACCAATGAATGTAACGGCATATAACTTTTCAAGAATAGACAAATTACCGATAATAGTTTTCTAATAATAATATATCTTTGTGTTGAAATATTGGGGAAAAAAATCGGGTTGACTTTACTTCTTAAATATTGGTGATGATATGTGAGGTACCTTAATTAAACTCAGAGAGAACCTTTTTCTCTTAGTAATGCCAAAAATGGATAACATCGAGTCAGTATTACACCTATCTCCTATCCTTCCGATTGGCTTTAGACAATATTTATTGGTCAATATAAAAGATATCTTAGCAAAATTAACTGAATGTACAATATTAGATTGACTTTAGTTTAATGCCTAGAATTTCTGAAAATATACTTTTGATTTTCGTTATTCCAACAAGCCTTATGCTGAAAATATGTTCTCGTTTATACCTGAGCAATGTCAAATGTTAATGCAAAAAGCTCAGGCTCAATATACCCTATTTAGTGATTTCCGACTTTCCAGCTGATTTTAAACAGTTTGTTTTGGTTTGTCAAAATGTCAGATGTTCTAATAAAATAAAGTGGACAAGGTTTCTTAAAATTATAAAATCATATTAAAATTTTAGCGCTGAATATGCATGGAGATTGTCTAGACTTTGGTGTAAGCCTTATAATCATAACATAAAGAATTCCGATCCTCTGGTTGAGTTTTTCTCATCAACTCAATATATTCAATTTAACTTCTTCGGTTGTGTTACATACAATATATTTTATTTGAAGATGATTTTAATATAGTTTTCACTGGCGGGAAGTAAAATATAGTTGTAAAAAAAATTTAGTTTATGGTTTATAATATTGTTACGAATTTACTCCTTGCTAGTTTCACTTTACTAGGTTCGTATCTCTGGATTGACTAATAAAACCGTTTACTGTTTAATTCAATTCAACAACTCTTTATTTTACAACTCGTCTACACTATAACAGTTTACTCTTAGCACTGATTGATTACGTTGGCGCTGCCACGGCTTATATAGCCACGCACTTCTCGCTGATGCCGACGTGTCCTTCTAGAATATTGCGTCTGGAAATTACCAGAACATAATGCTATACGGCGCCAGACGCAAGCAGACAGCCGCGGCGCCAGACTCAGCAATTGTTCAAGTAGACAAGCAGACAGTGCGGCGCCAGATGTCTATTGTTTCGACTAGCAGACAGCCGCGGCGCCAGATGTCTACAACAAGACAAATGCTATTCCATATACCTACAGCTATTGTTCATAATAAGGGATGCATATAGCAATACAATTATAACTTAATACTACTTTTGTAACAATATATTGTAAGAAAATAATAAAATTTGATTTGTTTGATTTTATCGCAACATTTTTTAATACATATGTATATGGTTTTGTAAACACTTGAAAGTATTTCCACGGTTGTAAGAGTATGAAATAGTAAAGTTAGAGCAATTCAACTTCAGATCAACTCAACTCTTTTTTGGAATGACGATTTTCAACTATTTTCAGTCGAAGTGATTCGTATTGCCAATCTAAAAAATAAATATTTGACAGATAATTAAACAGCTGAACATTTTTAAACGAATAATCAAAACAATTTAATTTAGGAACGGTTCACAAAAAGGTGAATAATTATTTAAATGGATATTATAACAAGAATGCATTTTATATGCTTTTAATTTTGAACTGAACAAGCTACGATAAATTTCAAAAATTTAATTTTACTTAATAAGTATTGTTACGAATTTACTCTTGCTAGTTTACTTTGTTAGGTTCGTATCTCTGGATTGACAAATAAAATCAACACTGTTTAATTTAATTCAACAACTCTTTATTTCACAACTCGTCTACACTATAGCAGTTTACTCTTAGCACTGATTGATTACGTTGGCGCTGCCACGGCTTATATAGCCACGCACTTCTCGCTGATGCCGACGTGTCCTTCTAGAATATCGCGTCTGGAAATTACCAGAACATACGGCTATACGGCGCCAGACGCAAGCAGACAGTCGCGGCGCCAGACTCAGCAATTGTTTACCTAGACAAGCAGACAGTGCGGCGCCAGATGTCTATTGTTTCGACGAGCAGACAGCCGTGGCGCCAGATGTCTACAACAAGACAAATGCTATTCCATATACCTACAGCTATTGTTCATAATCAGGGATGCATATAGTAATACAAATATAACTTAATACTACTTTTGTAACACTGCCCTCCACTAAAGCCTAATCGTCCCGATTAGGCACAAATCCTCTTGAACCAAATGGGGCGAGCCTCTCCAAATGTACTACTTTCATTTTACATCGTGCTTTCCCATTTCTTTGTATGCGGTATACCACGTCATTAAGTCGTTTCATCACCATATAGGGTCCTTCCCAGGCTGTCTGCAGTTTCGGGGACAAGCCTTTCTTTCGAAGTGGATTGTACAACAGGACCAGATCACCTTCTTCAAAACCTTTTGAATTTGCCGCTTGATCGAACCGGTCTTTCATCTTATTGCTCATCAGATGCGTATGTTGTCTTACCATTAGATGCAATTCATTCATTTCTTCCTTTAAGGCAGAACAATAATCTCCATCATTTCTTACAGCTGTAGGATTCGTTCCAAACTTAAGATCAGCAGGGAGTCGCAGATCAGATCCGAAAATAATCTTTGCTGGCGTGTAACCAGTTGTCTCGTGCTTCGCTGAACGATACGCCAGCAGGAACATCTGGATGCGCTTGTCCCAATTCCGTTGGTCTTTATCAACGATTTTCCGCAGATGTTCTTCGAGCGTTCGGTTGAATCTCTCTACCATCCCATCTGATTGTGGGTGTAACGCTGTTGTCCGTGTCTTGTGGATGCCCAATAATGTACAGACTTCTTGGAAAATGGAAGATTCGAAACTCCTGCCTTGATCTGAGTGTAATTCGACGGGCACTCCGAACCTTGTTATCCAATTTTCTACAAACGCTTCGGCTACTGTCTTCGCTTCCTGGTTTGGTAAGGCATATACTTCTGGCCATTTACTGAAATAGTCCATGACAACCAGTAGATATTTGTTTCCGGCCGTACTGGTTGGGAACGGACCTGCAATATCCATTGCGACTCGTTCAAATGGTGATCCCACGTTGTACTGTTGTAGCCTACCGCGACTTTTGGCTTTAGGACCTTTAGCTGCCATGCACTCTACGCAATTACTTATCCATTCTGCTATGGAATCTCGACAACCGATCCAGTAGAACCGTTGTTTAATCTTCTCTATAGTTTTTGTAATTCCAAGGTGCCCTCCACTAGGTCCATTGTGATATTCTTTCAATACTTTCGGGATCATGGACTTCGGTACTATGATCAGCAGACGAGAATGTTTGCCATCTTCGCTTTCCCAGGTACGATGAAGGTATCCATTAACGAGGTTTATGCTGTTCCATTGGGCCCAATATGCTTTTGCCGTTGGACTCTCGTTACTTATTTGTTCCTTTGGTGGTCGTACCCCATTTTCTTTGGCTATTATCAGTTTTGCAAGATCAGGGTCCTCCAGCTGATTAATTCTGATGCGGTGAGGAGTCCAATCATCTTCAGGTGCTATATTCAGTGATCGCACGTCGATTATACCTTCTTTTCCTTCTGATTTGGAGCAATGTTTAAATTCCAGTGGACAAGGGCGATGTGATAATGCATCCGCATTTTTGTGGTGAATCCTCTTTCGATGTTCCGTTGGTTGATTCCGTTTTGATGGGTTTACCTTTATATTGCAATTACGGGCAAAGTGACCCGCTTTTCCACAGTTGAAACATCTGCCTGTTGTATTTACTCGCTTTGCAGCAATTGTCTTCAGAGTCTTCAATATTTCTTCCATCAGCGCCGGTTGTTCCATTTCAACCCCTTGTACTTTGGGTGCTGGTTTACTTAGTAGGGAAGCTGTTTCCTGTGTGAGGGCGTGCGAAACCGTTTCAGCAAACGTTCTTTTTGGCATTGCATATGTGGCGCGTTTGGTGTCCACATCACGAATTCCATTTATGAAACATTGAATTTTTACCCTCTCAATGTAATCCACAGGTGCATCTGCATTTGCCAAATGAGCCAGTCGTTCGATTTCAGTTGCGAACTCTTGCAATGACTCGTTCATCTTCTGACCCCTATTTTGCAGTTCGATCTGGTATATTTGTTTCCGGTGCTCACTACCATATCGTCTTTCTATCGCACTCATCAATGCCTCATAGTTGTCCCGTTCACAGTCTGGAATAGTCTGAAGGATTTCTGCCGCAGGTCCTTTCAATGATACAAACAAGGACGCCACTTTGTCCGCTGCATTCCAGTTATTGGCCATTGCTGTCTTTTCAAACTGAAGTTTGAAAATTTGAAATGGAATACTTCCATCGAATGTGGGTGCCTTCAATCTTTGATTATTTGTTGATGGTGCAGGGCCATGTAGTTGCAGTTCTCGCATACGATTACTCAGTTGAAGAAATTCTGATCTTAAATTTTCTTCGTAATTTTTTATTGTGCTTAATTCGTCTTCAAATTTTGAAAATTTCTCTTGCACTTGTGTATTATTTTCTGTAATCTGTTGTACCAAACGCTTTTCTAACTGCGTATTATTTTCAGTCATTTGTTGTGTAAGGCAAGACTTTAACTGCGATGTATTTTCTGCTATTTGCTGTGCCAGACGATTTTCTGTTTGCACTGCATTTTCTGCTATTTGCTTAATAGCCACTAACAACGTGTTCATGTCTACACTTGATGATGTTCGTTGTTCTTCTACTTTCTCTTCTACCTTTGTAGAAGTTTCTGGCCCAACAAATTCGAACTCGTCCACATTAATTCCATCCGCTTCCATTGCTTCACGTAATCGTGCCTGCAGATCCGCCCTTTGCCCGCTTATCGGCAATTTACGCTCCTCCAGTTCCTTTTTCAATTGCTGAATTCTCAATTCTCCGAATTTAACCATCTTGAATTTGGATTATTTGACAATCCCACTTCTGACACCAATTGTTACGAATTTACTCTTGCTAGTTTACTTTGTTAGGTTCGTATCTCTGGATTGACAAATAAAATCAACACTGTTTAATTTAATTCAACAACTCTTTATTTCACAACTCGTCTACACTATAGCAGTTTACTCTTAGCACTGATTGATTACGTTGGCGCTGCCACGGCTTATATAGCCACGCACTTCTCGCTGATGCCGACGTGTCCTTCTAGAATATCGCGTCTGGAAATTACCAGAACATACGGCTATACGGCGCCAGACGCAAGCAGACAGTCGCGGCGCCAGACTCAGCAATTGTTTACCTAGACAAGCAGACAGTGCGGCGCCAGATGTCTATTGTTTCGACGAGCAGACAGCCGTGGCGCCAGATGTCTACAACAAGACAAATGCTATTCCATATACCTACAGCTATTGTTCATAATCAGGGATGCATATAGTAATACAAATATAACTTAATACTACTTTTGTAACAGTATATTCCTAGGAGTAGATAATAAGTAGATTCTTTGTTCGAAACATTTTCTACGGTTCAATAATTTATTTTAATGATTTCAAATTGTAGTTTGTTTCGACCAGTTTCGTGATTTTACTCAACGAGTTCAATAAATGTTTCACTTTTCTATTGATTTGTTACTAATAACTGATAAAAATAGTTTTAAATTATAAATTAAATAGTTCTTTTTAACCATTTTCGTAATGCCGTAATGCCAAAAAAGTTAAAGTTTGACAACACTTCAACCGATTTTTTTTTGATGGGTTGAGTTGAAAACCATTATGCTGAATTTAAAAAGTTCAACCAAAATACAGTTGGGTTCAGAACCATAAGGACCTAAGTTTATTTAAAAAAAATATCGCGATATTTCGTAAAGTTTTTAAATTTAATTAGAATTTCTGAAAGGGAGCAACTTCCTTCGCTAAGTTAAGTAAATTAAATATCATTTAGCTCTTTACTTACCAACTCCCTCTTAACTTGTATGTGTATTTATGTATATACCCGACTGAAATTCCATTAAGCTTTATTTGTTCTGTCATTAGTTACATTTATTTTGTAGTTTTATGATTTTATGTTTTTTCTATTTGCAAATTCGCATTTTTCAATAACTTTTAGGATGTCATGTAGTATTTTAATGGTGTTTCAAGTTCCATCAATGTTGCTTTACACATAAGTAAATATGTACTATATGTATAAGTATGTACGTATGCATGTTCAAGTATTTCACATACATACTCATATATGTACATACATATGCATTTTATGCAATTAATTATTGTGGTAAAAGTCTGTGATCAATTTTAAAACATTTTGACGCAATAACTCATATACATAAATCGTATTATGACACAATATCAAAACAAATACTTTCTACTTTAGCAAAATGTTTATGTATTCCATAATACATTTGTTAATAACTGATCAGATAGTTTTATGATTCAGTACCTCAAATAAGTTTTTTTTGGTTCGGTAAATAAAGTTGATGTTTTCACATTTAATTTGTGACATTCTCATATGTTGGGTAATTCTCCATTAATATATGTATATATACGTATGCAGCATTGTAAATACCTTTGTTCATTCATATTATTTTGTGTCATTTAACATTCTATTAGTATTTATAGTACATATTGTGCATGTAGACATGTACATACATATGTAACAATGAACTCTTTGACAGTGAACACTTTCAAATATAGTGTATATACATATGTACATACATATGTATGGACGTTCTAACACGTATAAACATATGCACGTTTATTCCAAGCGGTTTATTGGCTATTCAACAGAAAAGTTAATAATTTTAAGTTCGTGTAAGCTCGAAGCTGTTTTTAGTTAGTTAATTCGAAAATAATTAAAATAATGCATTTTTGTGAAGGACTTTTTGAGAAATAAAAAAAGGAAATAACATTTTATTGTGTAACGGCGTGAATGTTTTCATTAATTTCAAATTATATGTATTACTCATTCATATGTATATACGAGTATACAAATAGATTTCCATTTGTCAATTTATGGTTTTAAGTTAATAATGTGTTCTACCATAATTGGTTATTTGTCTTAATACTACACACTACACCAATTTTTAATTTTTATGTTTTCGTTTTTAGTAAGTAGGTCAAATTTTGTTGGTAATTATGTTTTGGATTTCTTTAAATATTTGCATATATTGAAAGTATTTATTGAACTGTTAGTTATTTCTGTTTCTTGAGTTTCTTAAAGTAGAAGAGTTTTCTTTTTATTTCACTTAGATTACGCATTTTTTTAAATAAAAAACCAAATCGATTAATTAAATATTTGTTTCAAAATCGCCAAACAGCTGCAGATTTTTTGTAAATGCGGTTAATCGAATTGTTGGTTATAATACACTTATCAACATATCTCGCAATTTTCACTTATTGACCAATTTATCAGTGCGCGTTGTTCGTAATATTAATAATATAAATAATTCCATTGCATATATTTTCTCTTGTTCGTTAAAATTGCAAGAAATATTGAAATATCGACTTTGTCTATAGTGTGTTGTGACCAATGTTCACGGAATTTTAATGAGCGGCTGATTACACCACATTTACTGAGCCCCTAATCATAGCAGGTGGAGGCGATTTATCACATTGTCTGCTTATCCACTACAATATATCTACATATATTTTTAACATTTGCTTAGATGTTTAGTGTACATTAATGTTTATGTAGCTTTTAATAATAAACTTTATATATGCATATCTGTATTATTTTTTAGGAGTGTGAATATGAATGCTGAAATGATGTTGTCTGATTTCCGTGACTCTCAGGCAACAAAATTTGGAATTTATTTATCTAGGTTGTTTTCATTTTACGTGAATATGAATCTGTATATGAAAATATCAAACAACGTCTATAAGTATCGCAAAAAAATGAAAGTTTGCATATATGTATGTATTCAAAGCATTCCTTATTTCATATAATCTTTGTTTTTACGAATGCACGTATTTGAGACTATTTTAATATGTACATACGTAAGTATGTAAGTTATATTCGTCTGACTTGAGTAAATCACATAATTTAGTGTTTGATATTTACAAATTTCTAAAATATCGCTTATGAAGTAAATTTATTGCATAAACTAAACCAAACTAATATTATAAGAAATAATTTTTGAAATTGGATTAGCTGGGCGGAAAAACATATGTATATAAACAATGTCAAAATAAGCCAAAATTATATTTCAAATGTAACTAAAAAGTATTAAGTATATTAATGTGCAAAGAACTTTTACTATATTTTTTCTCAGTGATATTGTGCTTACATAAGAGTTTCCGTATAATAAATGTTGTGCATTCAGTTTTTAATGAAAAATAAAATATTTTCTTATTTCTTTTAATAATTTACACAATATATTGTAGTAAAAACTAGTGGCTCTTTATAATATTCGAAGCAAGTAAGATAATTGCAAATCAGAGAGCGACTCCCATTTAACGTACTATTAGTCATATTATAAAGATTTCTAACGGAATTTTTATTATTTTGAATATGATGCTTTAAAATAACCACTTTGTACTCCAAAAAATGTTGAGAGCTTACTTTACTTTTGTTTTACCACATGGGCTGAAATATATTATATTACGCACATACCCGTGCCACATATGTATGTATGTATGTATGTTGTAATATGTGTATACATACATATATGCATGGTTCACAATTCAGTAACTTTCGGTTAGGTTCCAACAGGTATCTTTTATAAACGATTACGTGTGTATGTATGAACTATATAACTTAACTAAGGCGTAGGAGGTATGTGAGCTTTTATCCATATAAGTATGTACATATCTTTTTAATTCAATAATTCCGGCTAAAAACTATTTCGTTTTATATATTCAATAGACGAAAATAAAATTTCAATGACATTAATATGGAAGTACAAAGAGCATAAATTTAAATTTGGAATGTTTATCCTTATTATGCATTGATATTTGTATGAAACCCAAATAAGTTATAATATATGTATATGTTTCAAGCACATTTGAATATTAAAAAAAAAAAAACAAAAAACTCACATTAGTTAGTACGTTAAATTAATCGCTCACTGTACCATATTCAGAAATCGGTATTGTTCGGTGTATTCTCAGCATCTGTATCGCCGGTGCTACTGTCGCTGGCCGCCGCCATTACGGTTACTGGCATTAGTGAGAGATGGGGTGTTGCTGTACCGGTAAGTGTCATTGTAGGCTCTGTGTTGCGTCGCTTCATTTTACTTTTGTTTTTCTTCAACATCGTGGCCTTATGCATAAGTTATTATTAATCATATTAATATGGATTGATTCCAGTTATTTTAGAAATTCCCAGTGATTCCATAAAATTCCGTCGGGTTTATTTTTTATTACAAGTAATAAGAAGTTTTTGCGGTCGGTGAAGAATTAGGTAATGTTAAACGATTTTAAATTTATTTAATTTTTTTGTTTTTTTTTTTTTTATATTTTTGATTGATTCCCGAGAGATTTTTAATGTTTTTTTTATATAATATCAATTATGTGATTAATTTCCAAACATATATTGAGATTTTGTTAAGGAAAAACAAACAATATAAAATGTGATTAAACAATTTTGAGGAGCCTTTGTATATTAAATATGTATTTGAATATTTCTTGAAAATAAATAATTTATTAAAGGATAGTCAATAAACGAAAATTAGCAACAATATTAACCAAGCCCTTTACATACATACATACATATGAGTACATTCATACTTGATTATAATCCATTTGTGATATATAGAAAGAAATACAACTATCAAACCCAAAAGCGATGTATTTCACAAACAAGCAGATAGAGCATAGCATATACGAAAACTATTGATTAATAACTAACAGGCATTGTTGACCATTAATAAAAAATTTACAAAAAATATCATAATTATTGATAACAAAAATCTATCAAATACATTAATAAATTTCATAAAATGAGGGCAGCTCTAATTCTAATACCAAACATACTACATTACAAATACAATATGTATGAATATATGTATAATGATGTCAAACAGTTTATATAATGACTTCTTTTCATAAATTTTAAACAGTAAATATTATTTGCTGGTGGGTGGCGATTTTGAAAAACTATAGTTTTTTTAATATTACATTTAAGATGATTGCATTGCAAATATATAACATACATATACGGAAGTGCAATGGAACCATATTTAGCTACTACAATAGCAACTTTTAAAGAAATAATAAATATAGGCAAACTTTTAATTTAATTATGAATTGCCCTTAACTTTCTGGGTAATTTTTTCGTTTTTTTTTATACAAATTAAAACACGCAAACAATACAAAATTAAAAAAATAACAGTACTGAGTTTGAAAATGATAATATGTACTTTTTTATTAAGTTCTACTATATGTATTAAATCGAATTGTAATTGATGTATAAAGTATGTACGTGCAAACAAAAATCAATTCTTGATCAGAAATATTGAACTAATGAAATACTTGTCAACTTATTTTTTCTTTCATGAATATTATGTACATATGTATGTATGTATAATCTAATATGTAAGAGGAAAAAAGCATGTTTTAGTGTGTTAAATAAATATTGTATTACTGAAAGCAATGATAATGAGAATCTGCACTCGCTCGTAAAGATTTTATAGTTTTTGCCTCACATACATATGCATGTTTGTAAAAATTTTGCAATTTCAAAATCCTATTACCAATTTTTGCGCAGTAACAATTTACTTCAAGTCACGTGTACACAGATAATTATTTGTATAAGCATCATATATACTTAGATTATTTAATTTTGGGCAATTTTACTATAAAACAATTCGTTAGTCTAATTAATAAAATATTTATTATTAAATTAATTGTTTATATAAGAAATGCAATTATTTTTATAACGCAATACACAATTGTCCTGTGAACTATTTGTTACAGTGATGTTTAAATTTCTAATATGCATATCTTCATTCTGTTTTGGTTAGTTAATTTGTTTATTGTTATTTTTCTTGTTGTCAAATAGCGCTGTGTATATTAGTAATCAAAGAAAACAAGAGAATAAAAAACTTGGATCAGACGGGCGCGATCTCTATGTGCCAATTGGAGTTGCGCGGTCGCGATCTCCATTTTCTGGTCCTTGTCCGAGTCCACTAACACTGCTTCCAGAGGAATTTATTTGGATGGTAGCCTGTGATGCTGCAGTAGATGCCGTTGCTGATGCTGATAAACTACTGGCTAGTACAGCTGGGGAAATATGTGGCTCAGTAAGGCGTCTTTTACCTCTACTTTTTTTCAGCATTGTGGCCTATATTGAAAATTTGTAGAGAAGGAATGGGAATATGTAGACCAGATATACGTAAAATCGTACACATTTTATTTATTTATCTTTAAATAAATCAATCATTCCCGTTTATTATGAAACTAGTCATAAATAGTTTTTAGTAACAATAAACATTTATATTCAACAACTTGATGTCATATAACTAGCTTAAATACTTATCTGTTGACCTAATGACCACTCTTAATTTTTAGTTACATATATGATTCACAATTAAGGAAATCAAAATAGAGAAGTATGTATTAAATTACAATGCATGTATATACAGAAATATGCAACTATTGATACAAATGAAATACTTTACTTTCTAGGAAATATTTATTCCTTCTAATTGAATAACTAATATTTGGATTATTGTATATTACATACATTCAATTCTCTGGAATTGGTACCTTTTACCTTAATTTTTTAATAGGTTAAAGTCGGCACAGAAAATAAAATAGTTCATGTAAAATTTTTATATAATAAATAAATTAATGAAATAAAGACATTTCTAACACGCAATATTTTTATCGGCTATTTTACACGATTAATTTAAATTAAGTTCAGTTAAATCGTAATAATTGTCTTTGAATCGCGACGTTTTATTTTAAAATTCGGTCGCGCCAATGCAAATTCTTCTGCAAAATAGTGTCCGAAATTAATATTGTGATTTTACATCAGCAACTTAATCAGTATGTAAGGCAAAACATCATGATAATTTTTACCTTCCTTCTGATCCGAACGGAATTGTTATGGTTCTTCAAACTAACGTGTAGAACATTTAATTTGATAGAAAGCAGAAATGTGTTAACCACTAAGAGATACACAAATTTAATTAAGATTTATTTCAAGTAATAAATGTTTCGACATATACATAGATACAGTTCCGTTATGAAAAGCGTATGGCCTAAACATAAAGCATGTATAAATCCATTAAATTAACTTTCGTTGGATATACGATTATGTATGTGAAACAACACCTTTGAATGATCATCTTATGTTATATAGGGTGGGCCATATAAAATTTTAAATTTAAAGATAGGGCGTAAAAGATTGAGTGTAGCGCTTGCTGTATAGCACGTAGCGCCGTCCTGCTGGGACCAAATGTTGTACAAGTCTTCTTTTTCAATTTGCTTGAAGAAAAATTCGGTTCGGTTCGCGATATCGCTCACCATTGATGGTTACGGCGGTTTCTTCTTCATTTTCGAAGAGCCGAAGGGCCGATGATTCCACCAGATCAAAATCCGCACCATGCAGTGATTCGTGCTGGGTGCATTGGCTTCTCGACAATTACGTGCGGATTTTCTGTGCCCCAAATGCGCCAATTCTGCTTGATAACGTAACCATCAAAGTGGAAATGAGCCTCGTCCGAAAAGATGATTTTTCCCAGTTTTCTTCTTCCATTTCGTAAATTTTAGACTTTTTACTGAATATCTGTCACTTTCCGCATGGTATTTGACGTTTCCAATGTCGAAATATCGATAATTCAAATTTAAAACGTTAGATGACCAGATACTTGTATCACATACATGGTCTGATATCGGTGGTTTCGACAAACAAGCGCCTTCTTAGGCCAAGAGGGACGTGAGCGTGACGACATACAGACAAACGGATAGACAGTCGGACATGGCTAAATCGACTCAGCTCGTCATGCTAATTATTTATACGAGTATGTACATATATTTCCTACTCTTTCATCCGGGTGTTACAAACTTTGTGGCAAACTTAATATAACCTATTCAGGGTATAACAAAGAATAAATTAAATTAATTAAATTCAAATGTCTATTATATTATGCACATGTATATGCATATTATATGCAAAAATAGGTGATACAATTCCAATTTTCGAACATATTGTAAATATTATTTTGAAAAGAGTGCTATTGCAACCATAGGAAAGATTTGAAAAAAAAAAAATGGGTGTCGAACTGAGTAGCAACGAACTGTTACCAACAATAATACAGAGTCTGTTGCCCATACACGACCGACTCGGTCCCTTCGTCTTTCCTCATCTTTTCCCTCGCCTACAAACTACTAGTTAGAGCGACAAATGTCTCCCTGTGCGAACGCAATCTTAAAAGAACTATGCTCAATTGAACAACCTAGTCCTTGAAAAGAGAGTAAATATAAAGAAAAAATCGAATGAGCATGAGCAATATTCTATTTACAACATGCTATAACATATTTAGTGTAGGTATAATAAGTACTGTATACAAAAACTTAGCACAACTGTCCGTAATTAAATTTGATTGCTTTTATACAAAAAAATATACATGTATTTAATTGAATGATATGTATCAAATAAAATGAATTACATGTGCATACCATGCATTTACATATGTACATACAAACACTCATAACCGGTAGCATTGATATTATAAAGCCAAGCACCCAAAGAATTGGTGCTTTTCATTTCATGATCGAAATCCAAGCAATTTTATATGTACATATCCTATATGTAACTCAAACACTGACGTAAATAGCATTTATGCATTTCACATACATATGTATGTATGTATACCTTAGTTAAATTGTTAGACGTGTGATTTACATTTGTATCATACATGATTTGGTACGAATACATATTTAAATGAGTAAGGAGAAGCTAAATTCGGGTGTAACCGAACATTTTACACTTTTGCAGCTTTCAAGAATCAAAGCCAGGGAACTACTTAAAGGTGTAAAATCGAAATCCAAGCAATTTTATATGCACCTATACTATATGTAACTCATATGTACAGTGACGGAAACATAAGGTTTGTTAGAAAAACGAAAATCATTTTATGTAGTATATGGGGGGGGGGGACCCGATTTTATCTATTTTCCCAATACCACTACTATTAACATGCCACATACTAAACAACCAATTAAATAAAGTAAAGACAGTCGGATGTTCGAAAATCCTTATATTAGTTATATAGGGGCTAGCTCAAGTTTTTCCTCAAATTTATGTATTTTAGGCACAGAGATATACTGTTATGAGTAAAAGATGCCAATCTTTTCATTTTCATTTTCATTGAGATTACTCACATATTGGCCGATATATGCGATACAAAGTCACCCGGAAGTTCGAAAATCTTTATATTGGGTATATAGGGACTAACGGAAGTATTGGTCCGATTCAATAAATTTTTGACGTACAGACATTGTCAGAGGATTATCTCTCATTGTCAGAGAGGATTATCTCTGAATTTCAATTATATATTTTTCACATTGACCGATATTTTCGATCAAAAGTCAACAATAGGTACTGGGGTTCAAATATTCGGTATCTAGGGGCTTGAACACTTTTTGTTGGATTTGAACAATTTTTGTTCATAATGTGGCATACACTAAAAGCATTATTCGTGCAATGTTTTATCTCTTATATTAATTGCTTTTTGGTTTTTGCACCAGAAAGTGAAAGAATCAGATGGAATTTAAAATTTTGTTATATGGAAAGTAGGCGTGGTGACCTTGTAACATAAAAGTTTCAGAGGAATGTCAAGAAACAAATTTGGTTGAAATCAGTCTAGCGGGTCTCGAGATATGTGATTTCACCCAAAAGTGGTCGGTGCCACGCCTATCGTCCAAATTGACACCGCTCCATTAAAACCTTCTCGTACCATCTCTGGGGTAAAATTTAATGTCTGGCGTATTTAGTTATTACACTTTTAGGAGTGTTTAACAGTACTGTTATATGGGAAGGGAGGAGTTGTAGCTTCATGGAGCGGGGATCACGCCCGATTTTTTAAAACATTTTGCCCATAGGTGCTGCTTGATACTGCGATCTTAGAGTTTCATATCTTAATTTAATGTTAAGTGATGGTATTTTGTATATTTTCGGTTAATAACATTTTGTGGGCGTGGCAATGGCCCATTGCGCCCATCTATGAACTTGTTCTATTTTTTGGCAAGGAACGCGCATCCCAAGTTTTATTAATATATCTCAATTCTTACTCAAGTTACAGCTTGCACGGACTGACAGTCAGAGACAGTCACCCGGATTTCACTCATCTCGTCGTCCTGGCCATTTATATATATATATATATATAATATATATATATTGCAACAAGTTGCAAGAGAATAACTATATGTTTGGTAGATTTCGTCGAAGAATGGAGTGACATAAATTGTTATAAAGGTTAATATTGTTATAGGTCTAATATAAAAGTATCTAGTTGAAATAAATTAGGTGCATCGTAACCATGACATTCTAACGTCACAGTATGAAAATGGGACAAATCTAACAATAACTACGGCTTGATACCTATGACAGATTTTTTGGGGAAAAAACGGTTTATTCGTGATATACATACATACATAAGTATATTAATAAAATTCAAAAAGCATCTATTCCATGTACTCTGAGACCGTAAATGAATTAAACCTGGTTAGAAATCCCGAAAATCACAAATGTATTCAGCAACAAAGGTAAAAAAATGGTTTTTATTAAATACTAAATTGTAAATTGCATAAGTTACGAACTCAACTAATTTAGCTGTGTTAAGTAGAGATGCATTTGCGGCGTGGTACCTAAGTACAGTTAACAGTATTTTGGAGGTTTTGAGTATGCATGTATATATGTATGTGTATGCATTTACCATACTCATAAATGATATTTAACATGTACTACATGAATTAATACAAAGCTTTTGCATGCACAGCTACGAATATGTTTAAGTGTATAAGTTTTAAACTGAAGCAGGAAAAAATCTATAACATATAATATATAATGAGTTGAAGCTTACATTTCCATTGCAAAATGCTATTTTTAATATACTCACTTTTAGAGCCGACTTTAAAACAACAACATCGCCAGGGCTTTGCACCCAAGGCTCTCCATCGACTTGTACTGGCATATCCGAGTATAAATGAATTTTTATATGACCTCCCTATAAAAAATTTAATTAATTTCGATTCTAACAGAACATGTTATACATATGTATCTGAGGATGTCAATAGAAAAATATATCGTCACATAAAGTGCAAAACATCGTATCATCAAAAAAATTTAAATTGAGTTTCTTATTGATTATGATGCACTACACTATATTACACACATATGTATGTATATCTACAAAATTTTGAGTTTCTGCCATCATGTACATATCACAAAGTTGCAACCTAATTTCAAATTTTTTTTCAATAAGAAGACTCTGTTTTATACCGTATTTTTCTTCTGAAAACTTATGAAAAATATCGTTTTAGGTGACGATATGAACTTTTTAAAAACTGACATACTAATGAATTAACCAACCTGTGCGATTCTCATTGCCGTCCGTATACCGGATTGTATTTGCCCTAAGTGTACAACGCCTGTAACACCAACAATCTCCAACACTCCATCGTAATGGTTGGGTGTGGAAAAGTTATCGTCCTTATCTGGTCCCCATGGGTTTGCGCCGCTACCCCAGCTACAAAATACAAATAAATGAAAAAGTGTATTTTGTATATTTGTAATATATAAATATAATAATTATATAATTAATACATAACATAATATGAAATAATGTATATTTTTTTTATTATTGTATTTACATACCTCAAAATATTCAATATAATAATCCCCTCAACAGGTGGCAAATCAACTACTTTGCCATCAACTTCCAATTTTAATTCCTTATGAAGATCTTTAACGGTTTTACGACCAACAATTTTTCGCAAGCCCATCTTAACATAATAACCTTTATTGTGTAATCGAGAATTAAATTTGTTCGGATTTTCTTCGCGTGCATTGTGAAAATCGAGACAAAGGTCGGCATCAATGCCAATGCCGAAATAATTATTCATAACGAATATTTGAGAGTTGTCTTCATTTTGGGCGCCACCACCTATAGAAAGGGGAGTTTAAATATACAAATAAGAAATTGAATCCAATAATATTCATCCATAAAAGGTTATTTTTGAAGCCACATCTATGAAAATTATTCTTTTACATACATTATTAATCATAATGAAAATGATTTAATGTTCTCTTAATTATAAAGAATTCAAATTCATGTTTAAGAAAATAACTTTTTTTCTAAACAATTGAAAATAATTGCTTCTTTTTCCACATAACATAGACTGGGCACTCATCAGTGCCAAAATGTACATTTTTCAGATGCCATAATAAGAAATTCTCACATAAATCACATATTATCGAAAACATATAAAATATGTTGTAAGTTTTTTTAAGCATATAGATAATATACATATGTATATACATATGTAATAATAATAAATTACTAAATTATAGTTTATTAATTGAATTATTAATTAATTTATTTGTTTAAAAACCACATAAAATCTATAAATTTGGATACAACATTAAGAAAAATAATGAATGTTTTCAAATACATATGTGCAATTCGAAGTGAAAACATACGATGTACTCTTGAGGTTTTGGCAAACATTTTTTTAATTTTTATTTTACATAACATCGACAGTTTGGCAATGGAAAGCATCTCGTGCGCGAAAAAATACCTCATTTCATAGATTTTTGTTGAAATTGAATGCTCTAAAAAAGTCGCTTACGGTTTTTCTTAAACCTAACAGTTTAAAAGACATTAACAGTTGAAATTCAACTATTTTATGGCGGATTTTTTTTCTTGTGAATTTATGCCTAAATAAAAAAAAAAAAACAATTTTAAATTGGAATTAGGCATTGAAGTTTTACGCTCTCGTTGACGGTTAACTTAATCGAAAAACTATATGATATCGTTTTCGTAGAGTAGTAAATTTTCTACAAAATTAAGAGTTTTGCAAATTAAATTTTTTTGAAAGAGTTATAAATTTCATGAGAAAAAAGTTTGCCTTAAAATAAACAAACTTCAACCGTTAATATCTTTAAAACGGGTAGCTTACAATCGGTTTTCTATAAAATGTATAAAAAAAAGATATAATTTTTCAAGTAGTTGGAAGTGAGATTTGAATTCTATGTTTATTTTTAGGCATAATAAGAACAAAATAGAAAACTCTAGGGCGGAGAACCTTCCCGTTATAAAAATATGCTATTAAACCATTATTATACAAAACTTTAGGTGAAGTTACGAATTATATAATAATATTTTTGAGTATGTATGTACATATGTATATGATTTTAAGTAATTTGTGATGGGTCGATGTTAATGTTTTAGTTGTGGATGTGGTCTATTCGTATATAAAGTATAACAGTTTTGTTCAGATAACTGTTGTTTGAATCGCCTAAAACTAAGAGAGATAGGTTTAAAGTTATATATACATATATAAATGATCAGGATGACGAGACGAATAGAAATCCGGATGTCTGTCTGTTCGTCCGTCTGTTTGTGCAAGCTATAACTTCAATAAAATTTATGATTTCTTCAGGAAACTTGGTACACGAGTTCCTTGGGAAAAAAGGGAGGTATAGTTCGTATATATACGAAATTGGGCATTGCCACGTACACAAAACGCTACAAAAGTAAACTTATAAGATGTGAAACTGTAATTTGGCACTGACGATCGCAATAGCAAGGGGCACCTGTGGGTAAACGTTTTTGAAAAAAAAAAAAAAAATATGATGGATAATACAAGAGAGCTTTATAGGAGACGGTGTCAAAATTGTCAAAAACTGCCCACTCATATTTAGATGAAATCACTTGTATGTATGTATCTCCGGACCTACTCCACTGACTTCAATCATATATAAAAACGGTTATGTAGTCGCTTTTTAAGATTGGTTTCTTTTGTTATAGTACAATTATTGAGATATCTTTTCTTAATATTCTTATTTTCATATTTAAGCGATTTTCCGAGTTATTAGAAAATATATTTGCATGTCCGGTTTGGATCGATAAGCTTTAGGTTTAGGAGCGACAGATTGGAGATATGTATATACATAGGTATGTATGAAAACTTGAAAATTATTAAAAATTACTCATCATAGAATAGATGTAGTTTGTATTCGAAAGAGAAGTTTTAAATAATGTTAGAAATAATAGTAATAAATAACGATTACAAAAACGTGAAATTTGGCACATCAAATGACCTGATATTTCAGTCGATGTTATGGCCGGTAATTGATGGTGCTGATTTGTTTGTTGCGATAGATGTGCTTGGTGAGCCTTCTTCTTCTTACCCGTTGTATTTGAGGGCGCCTTTAATGCAGGCTCTTCCGGCTTGTCTTCCGGATGAAATACAACCGTCCAACGATCCAGGCGTATCTCTTCAGCTTCGATAACGTCACGGAGTAAATTTAGAGGATCTTCGCCTCCTGTATAACCAGAACCCCAACAAAGTACTCGGGCCAAATCATTTCCTAAATGATAAAATAAAATGTATTTCATAGTAATAATAAAAATGGTAATCATTTAAAATTGATTTTTATCATTTCTTACCGGTGCCCAAAGGAACTATAGCACAAGGTGGACTTGAGCATTCGGAATCCTGTCCCACGTTGTCCAAGCATTGTAATACCCAGCCGATGGTGCCATCACCGCCACATACCAGTATTTTGTAGTTAACAATTTGCCGAAATACATACAATCTATTATAAATAAAATGAGATTTAAATGAGGGCATTAAAATCATATGTATTTCTCATACCCCGGCAAGGGCCCTCCGTTATCCAAGTCGAATACTTGATATGGGTTCAGAAGCTTCCTAAAACTTGATATTAGTTCAAGACCTTGACAACCGCCTGATTTAACATTAACAAATACAAGTAGTGGTCGCACATCTGATGGAACCATGCTCGGTTCTATATTTGGCAAGAGCATGACTAAAAGCTTCTTATCTTCTATAATAGTTTCACGTAAGTTATAGAAAGCTCGAACCTAATGAATACAATTTTATTTAATTGGAAATGTTTGTACGTGTGAAAGCATGAAATTCCATTTTTTTTTACTCTCGCAATGTATTGCCCAGAGTATAATAGTTTTAGTTTGTTTGTAACACCCAAAACAATCAATATAGACATAGAACTAAAAATTTATCAACATCACGAGAAAAATTGAATTGGCTGGGTAACACAGTGGCGTTAGTCGAAAAAATATTAAGTGCAATAATTTGGTCACCAATTAAGCAAAAATAGTCAAATGAGCGCACTGGTGGTGAGTGTTCCCCATAAATTAGCAAATTTGTATATTTCGAGATCCTATCGCAACATCTTGGAAAAAATACTAATTACTTGTATGGAAACTTTATAATGAGCTCTATCTTCATTATGGTGTTAAGGTAGCCACAACTAGTTGAATTTAATAAAATTATTCTTATTTAACTTTTTCTTTACAAAATAATACAAACTTATACATTTTGAGAAATACAATTTATTGACGTGACAGTGGGCCAACCAATTACGCCCCTTTGGAGGATAAATCTACCTTTAGTGCCAAAAATAAAGGGAACCGGGATAAGACAACCAATTCGTCTCTTCATTTTCGACCTTTATCGACTTATATTGATTATTAGTATTAGTGTTGGATATACTTTTTTGATTGAGTATTATGAAAGAAGAAACTTTCTAACGTAATTAAATAAAATTTAAATTTGGTCACAAACATTTGTGGATACTATTTGATTCACTAACTTACCGCCTTTTGAGCGTCTTCAAATGATAGTACCACTGAGCCATATTCATAGTAGATAGGTCCAATACTAGTAAATTTATTTTCATCTGTAACATACTTATTCAAAATTTGTTCGTAATTGCGTTGTGATAAGCCTGGTGGTAAATTTCCAACGAATAACGCGATGTTTGGTCCATGCGGATCTTGCTTATGTTGCATATAAAATCGCATTAGTTCCATTTGTCTGATGGAATCCTTGCCCAATTGCTTCATTATATCCCATGGCCGCTCATTCCATGATAATATCCTTTCGGTAACCCCACGGTCTAGTAATACCTCAGAGCATCTGAAGCATAATTCATATTTTTAATGAAAAATATAATACTATTTTTAATGCTTTCTTACCTATAATCTTGGATTTGGTTATCTTGTAAACCAAATCTATCTAAAGCATCGCGAATCAAATCCTTAATAATGGTTGTATTTTCAACAGGAACATTAACATACGGCTCTTCTAAAGAGCATTGCAGTTTACCCGGATAAACGCGTACATATCCTTTGTCCTTATCGTGAAACCTTAGATATATTGCTGGTCTCTTTCCTTCCAAATGCGTCAAGTTCATTACGGGGGTTGGATCTTGCAATGGAACATCCTCCATACCAGACGCAGCATACAAGTCAGTCATGTAAAATGCCTAAAAAAGTTGATAATAGTACGCAAAATATTTGTTTATATTTTGTTATTTTAATTTAATATATTCTTAGCTATAATTTTTTTTAATTACTTACGCTGGGTTCTCTAGTTATATGAAATGCTCGCAATGCTGTAGTTAGTAATTGTTCTAAGGTATACGTCCGCGGTACACTAATTACCCGGTATAGTTGCCGTCTAAATGAGTTGTTACCGTCGAAAACTTTGATCATTTCTGTATACAAAAATAAATAAAACAATACAATTAGCAAAACTTACATATGTATATCTGAAATACAAAAAAAATGTTTTTAAATTCTTACCAATGTCCTTTTCCTCACTTTCTTTTTCCTTTTTGGTTTTATCTTTGTCTGATTTTTCCGATTTGTGTGAGGATTCTGGGCGATAGTGTGATGACGTACCACTTCCGCCACTAACGGCACTAGCGTGCATTGTATCAGTTTTAATACCCGGTTCTTCATCTTTGAAGCGTGGCGTGTCTCCACTACTAAACTCTTCAGATATACTTCGTGCTACCCAAGAAATAAAATATAATGATTTTAGAAATGCATCCCATAAAATGTTTTCAACACTTATATTAGCTTTAATTCAACCGATTATAATAAAATTATATATACATTATTTATATATATATATATATATATATATATATATACATACATATATATTAGTTATAATAAGTTAGCAACCACAATATTCAAAGACTACAGATACACATACGAATACGAAAGCTTAGTTATGTTAATATAATTATGAAATAACTTAATACTAAAGTATAGATTAGCATAAATAAATTCATTCTTATATGTATTTATGTTTGTTTTCTTCAAAGCCTAGAGGTTCCTTGTTATGATGGTTTCGTTCATTATGTGGATGTGTCCTACATGATGTCTACGAATATTCGATTAATTGGTCCTTTTCACCTTCCACTTATTACTGGATAAGTGGGGATAAATAATGATTTTTGCCCATGCCACGATAATACATGCATTTATAAAATACATATAGCAATAAAGATACCCTTCCAACGTACTTCACGTCCTTAAGTTCGGTCGCAAACATTTTCTCGATATGACTTAAATTAAAAAATGCTAATTATCCACACGTTAGCTAGTAGTCGCCAGCCAAGCGTAGAATTTACATCTACATATAATATTAATAAATTTATATATGATGAATTAATTAATTGTCCAAAATTGAAAGTATTGGTAAGGATAGCCAGATTTCGTATGTAACCAAAGTGATGTTTTTGTTATTTGTAAATAAATACAAATATGTTAATTTTATAACTTTATCCAACCCAAATGTTTAGGCTTTGTTGGGGCTAGTAGACAGTTTATGTGAAGTCACAGTTTTTGTAACAAATGAATTCAATAAATGTTAATGGGGATGGGGCTTCTGTAAAAGTACAGCAATTTACATGGATTATATTGATTGTTGCTACTGAACAAGTCGGTTTTTTTGGGACGCACCATGTGGAACCGGTAAGACACTTTTAATATCTAACATCTAGCATAAAAAATAGCGGAAATGTTGATAAAAAGTTCAATTATAATTCGAGATGAGTGCAAAACAATGCAAGATGCAAACGGCAACTATGAAGTTTTCGGTGCCGCTATCTTACCACTTCCTGGGATTGCCATTCTTCACTTGTCCTAAGGCAAACATATGTATGTATATATGTATGTGCGAACAAATGAAAAATAGTCTCATATATTGGGTTGTCAAAAACGTCTTGCGGTATTTTCGCTAGTTGGCGCTGAAAGCTTGTAGTTCTAGTTTTATTCGTCGCATCGGGTCATGCTATACCTTTTTGGAAAGCTCATTTCACGCGCTAACACGTGTTTGATTGATCGTGAGTTATAGCGTCGCAAACATGGAGCAAAATAAAGAGAAAATACGGCATATTTTTCAGATAAAGGCAAAAATGCATCTCAAGCCGCCAATAAAATTTGTGCAGTTTATGGACCCGATACAGTTTCCATTTCCACCGCACAACGATGGTTTCAACGTTTTCGTTCTGGTGTAGAGGTGCGCCACGATCCGAAAGGCCTGTCGTCGAAAATTGCGATAAAATCGCTGAATTGATCGAAAGAGACCGGCATAGTAACAATCGTAGCATCGGTCAAGAGCTGGGCATGAGTCATCAAAAATTCATTTCAATTTCAATAAAAATAAAAAAATTCAATAAAAATACCGCAAGACTTTTTTGACAACCCAATACATATATTACAGTTTCTATGTGTTGGGAATGGTAGAATAGAACTGTAACCACATTCGCAATGTATAGCGAAAAAAACTTGATTAAGTCAGAATATATCCAGAATGTAAAAATTAATTGTTTGGATTATAACTGACTCCATATATTTATTATAAGTGGCTAAAAATGTAGAAGTTGATGAGATTAATTAAAAATTCACAGTTGTCCTCAGGCAAATGGATGAAAATTATCTAAATATATCCCGGATTGACTTCATATAACCATCGGTTGAGAATTGTTCAACTATTATTATTCAGTGTATTATCACAAGTATTATCAATTTTGAAAATTAATAATTTATTACAAGTTGAATATAAAATGAATAAAAAAAATCAATTATTTTCAAATTTGCAAGTATTTGATAGGGTTGTTACACCCGGAATAACGTTTTCGTTTTTATTCATAAATACAATTTTACTGTATAATAATAATAATAGTTAATAATTTAAGTATACCTTAGCCACAGCAAAGAGTGGACGGGGTCCTCTAGTATATTATATTTCATAAACTTTGTGAAGGGTACTTATCGCTGGCTCGAAACCGGTTTTAGACCCGCGGTCTTTTAGCCAAAATTGTTCAAAATGATCCGTAGAACATTTCCCACATACGTTATTTTATTGGAAAAAATATCGACCCGTTCTAATGTTACATATGTACATTGATAAGTTCTCAAATTCAAGATGAAACATGATTTATGAAAAAGAAGGTGAACACCAGGATTAAATGTGTCAAATATAATATGTTTTGATGTGACACCAATTTAATGTTCAAATAGAGCTTTTATAATTTTCTAAGGCAAAACTCGAGCCGAACTAACACTAGATAATCTATATTAATTCTTATTTCGTTACCTTCCTTAATCATTGAGTTATCTATTCTAATGTGAAACAATCGTAATCAATGTCTCCCTTAAGTGTGTGCAGTGTGGTGAAGCACTTAATTCAAAATAGAGACAATATTAGTAAATACAAATACGAAAAATCACTTTGTGTTTTGCTTCTTTTGGAAAAAAGTACAGTTAGCTTAGTTGAAATATATATATACACATACCTACATATGTATATTAGGTTTTCAAAAAAGTCTTGCGGTATTTTTATTGAATCAATTCGTGTGGCACCCATATATCGAGCTTCTTAGTGACTCCAAGCTTCTTCAAATGGTTTATAACGGTTTGATGACTACTATGCCGGTCTCTTTCGACCAATTCAGCGATTTTATCGCAATTTTCGACGACAGGCCTTCCGGAGCGTGGCGCATCTTCGACCACCTCTACACCAGAAACGAAAACGTTGAAACCATCGTTGTGCGGTGGAAATGGAAACTGTTTCGGGTCCATAAACTGCACAAAATTTATTGGCGGCTTGAGATGCATTTTTGCCTTTATCGTAGTAGTACTGTACGACTTAAAAGAAACGACAATCAATCAAACGTGAAATGAGCTTTCCAAAAAGGTATAGCATGACCCGATGCGACGAATAAAACTAGAACTACGCGCTTTCAGCGCCAACTAGCAAAAATACCGCAAGACTTTTTTGACAACCCAATACTAATATTATACATATGTATATATATATATATATATTATTACATTTATTGTTATTATTTGTAATATTATTAATGTTAATGGTAGTAATATGTGCGGAGGTTTAGTATGATTTCAACATGTAAATAAATTAGCGCTGTAATTCCAAATATTATCGATGTAAATATAATAAAATTAAGAATATTTACATGCACATATTTTTATTGTTTTAAATTTCCATTGTCAACTTATTAGTAATAGAAGCAGTCATAAAGAGTTTAACAGAAATGCAATATGGAGCCTCGAGCGAAACAAGTACATACATACTTGTTTGCTTTGGCTAAATTTAACTTTACCCTATACGCATTTACAAGAATGCACGAGTATTGAGGAATCTCTAAGCTAAGCGAATCTGACTAGTGATGGACAAAATGCCATATCTGACTAAATTTCATGCAGGTGCTTCGTTTTTGAACTTGTTATCATTCATAATTTCTATCACAAATAATTGAAAGTAAAAAACGAAGTAAACTTGAATTCGTCATAATATAAGGTAAAAAACCAAAGTTAATTAGGCAATGATTAGGAAAATACCAATATTGAAAACAACAGGATACATTAATCACCTCTGCGTTTGTAGTAACGATGTTTCCGCCACCCAAGCGATAGGCACTGCATTCGTCGTAGCAACCGTCCGAATACGTGTTCTTCATTGTCACTAACGCGTGATCGACTGCGACTACTACCACCATCACTTATATCGCCTGCTGTGGCGTCATCACTCGTAAAGCTATGCGGCTGATCATCTAAATACATGTGAAAATTTGTAGGACTGCTGGCTTCACTACTATACGCTGGCGTTTGATATTCTGCTTTCACGTGTCGTCTTAAGTCATACCCGTCCTCATAATCTTCATCATCGTCGGTGTAGCCGCTACGGCTAAGTCCACTGCGCACATCTTTTAAAGTCAAATAGTCATCATCGTACGGTTGATAATTACCATCTTCATCTTGTATGGTAATTTCTATACTTTGTCCTGTGGTATCTAAACTGAAGGCACTTTTCGATGTTTTAGTGCCTATGAGCACTGAATCTTTAGTACGTTTTTTTGAGCGACGTCGAAAGAGTCGCGTGTAGTCTTTTTTACGTGTATACTGTTTGACTCCAGGTTCTTGGAATGATTTACTTCGGTTCACTGCCGAAAGATACATTTTTAAAGGATTCTCTGGCACAGGCGAATGTGACGAGCAATCACTGGAATTAGGCGAGCAGCTCAAAGAGCCGCCTTTGTTCGGGACACCCTTAAACGGGCTGAGGTTGTACGTTTTCGCTTTTAATAAAGCGCCAGTCTTAGAAAATTGTTCATGTGCGTTGCTGTTGCCATCTTTTGGAGCCATAAGCGTTTGCGTAACTAGTGTAGGTGCGTTGATTGTTTGACACGCTTTGAGTGCACATGCTGTTATTATTACGTTTTGAGCATTTTCCAGTTTTTCATCTAAATTATAATGACTTTCTACCGATGTTTTAATATTACCTTTATTATAGCTTAAATTACTAATCTGATTTATGTTAGAGTCATAACCAATGTTGTCCACAGTTGTTAAAACACCTTCCGTATCGGTAGTTTCATAGAGACTTTGACATTGTCGTCGTAAAGTTTTCGCTACGATACTATGATCACTAGAGTCTAGTTGTTTAACTTTAATGTTATGATAATCTTCACTCACTTCACTACCATTTACATCGCAAACATCGATATCCTCGTCTTCTGTATTGGATGATAAGTGTTTTCGCGAGATTGGATGCATGCGACGCAACAAATTTGTATATAATAGATGAAGGGAAGAGGATGTAGATGAAGACTTTTGTATATTGCAAGTCACATTTTGATTTGGAGGTGTTCCGCTGACAGTCTTTACAGCGTTATCGTCACTTAAATATACAGGTATGTTGATGCACTTGCATTGTTCACCTTCTTTGAGCTCAGAATAGGTAGGACTTTTCTCAACTACTGGGAGTGTAAGTAAAGGTAAAGATGGCGTTGGTGTGAAGCTGGTGGATATTGATGATGCGGATGATGATAGTAGAAAATTTTCCTTTGATTTCTTGCGACGTTGTCTTTCAATAAACAGAATCTCTTTTAAGCTTGGTTCGGGGACTTTATTTATTTCGTTGATTGCATCTGTTATACAGCCTTCATTGGGAGTAATGAAATTTACGGAAGTAGTATTTTCTGGGCACTCTATTGTCCCCAAATCAGCTATATTTTCGAGTATTTTTTAATTTTCAAAAAGGAAAATGAAATTAAAAATAAGAACCTCTAAATATAAAAACAAGTGAAATGATAAAGTTTTTTCTTCAATTAATAGAAGAATTGTCAGCATTCTAAATAATCTAAAATATTAATTCACTTGAAAATTATAGACAACGTAAGAGTCAAAAAGTAACAATTCAATAAAGCTCTTATTTCCTAAGTAAGCATGCTCTGTCGGTCCTGCGCCAAAATTAAGTGTTTCGTATAGGCGTCGCACAAAGTCCTTCTCAATTATAACTAAATCCTTAGTCGGATTATAAAATTTATTAGCAATCGTTAAACCGCATTTCTAGCAACTTGCGACATATGGACAACATACTTCAACTGCTTTGTTTCTTTACTTTTCATAGATCGTCCTTTTATGGAGATTTGATAACTTCGAATTGCCTTGTTATATGCATACTTTATTAAAACTAAATACAAAAATGTTTGGAAAATGTTGAGTATTCCTAAAATTGACTAAATGCCCTTAAGTGATAAACAATTAATAGCAAAACCAATTACGAGTATGTATTTTTTCTTCAAAAACAACTGATATAAGTTGATATATAAAAAAATCAGGAAATTAATTTTTTAATCGTTTCTACATGGAATCGACTTGATGCTGATAGTATTGTTCCTCTACTTAATTTAAACATAAAAACCATGAATAATATCGGTTGGGAGTGCAGGAAAGAGAAGAAGCATGCTGATGAGAACAAATGTCATGATTGTATTTTATATGAAAATTGCTTCTGCTAAGATATTTATGATATTTCCTTATTACAAAGTGGGTTTTCAATCTCATGTCTAGATAAGTTTCAATAATTGAATATAGTTTAATTTTTAAGCCATACTTATAAATAACATAATCGTGCTCATGTTGAGTTGAAGATAAGTTTTGCTATTCCAAAATATCTTACGTTTGCGTACATTTTATAAAGTCTAATCGTTAACAGCGAAAATTCCACCACCTATTCTGCCGCAACAACAACAACATCAACAAAGTTGCTTCCAGAATTAATTCGAACTGTCTTGAAACAACTTTTAGCTAAATCTAAGTTTACTAAAGGACTCATGATTCGGAAATATCTAATGAAGAGTGATTTTCATCGATCATACTTTGAAATGAACATTCTTAAAGAAATATAAATGCAATAAATCCAGGAATTTCTATTTACATGATCTATATCCATGATATCCATCACCATAGAAATGACTAGCCTAGAATTGAACTCAATAATGGTCAATGGTGAGCAAGATTATTGAAAAATATATTCATTATTAAAAATAGTAAGCTTAATAAAACCTGCGAACAGTATATTTTAATTCCGTTTACGTATCGATAGTATGTAATACCGAAAACTAAACGAGACATAAGTATATGGAATGATCTATAGCATTTCTTTTCTTTCTGTGAAAGTAGGAATGTAATACCATTATTACATTTGGGTGAAATCGGACTATCGCTCACATAACATACAAAACGGCATTAACAGTAAATAAAATGTTTTGACGGAATGTAAGTAAGAAAAAAATTCTAATTTGATACAAGGAGTAAGAGTCGGGAGAAGCAACCACTAAAACTAAGAAAACCAATGTGGTGGGCATATTATGTTTCACCATTTCATCATACGAGTATAAATGAAAATTTCACGTTGATCCTAACACAGCTAAAAGTCTGCATTAAATTGTAATTTATTTTGCGAAGAAGTTTGATTTTTTTTTTTAATTTCGATTAGGAAAATTTATCCACAACTCATGTTATTGACTTCGATAATATACCAACAATCTTTAAGAGTAAATACTTACGGCACGAGTAATCTCGTACTAATGTGGTTTTCGATTTAACTTGTACGCCAATAATAGCTTCTATGGGAACCTCGGTGCGCGGAATCGAGACCGAATGTGGAGGTAAATATATGGGTTGAAGTACACCAAAATTACATTCGGTTGTCAGGTACGTGCGGCATCCCCCATGCGTTGTCATACCGCACCATTCGCAGCGATAGCCTGAACATTTCCAATCCACAATAATTTTTTATGTATAATTAATATATTTTTATATTTACGTATATATCCATCTACCTTTACCTGTGAGGCATTCGGACGACCAACATGTCTTTTTACAGTAGGCGCACTTAGACGTGGGGGGTAGATTACCTTCCCTCCAATGATGCTTTTAATATATAGGTGAAGAATATTATATTAAATTATGTTACAATTTGCATAACTTTTAAATATTTCGTTTATTATGTTGTAATACTACACAAGGCAATATATTCAAAAATTGTCGTAGCTACAACTTCTGATACATCAAACAGACGTAGAATTTCCAACTGAATACAATTAATTCTCATATTAAATAGTGGAACATTTCATGGGTTTCATTAAGGTACCTCTTACAATTTCAAGCACAAAGATACACTGTTTTGAGTAAAAAACGCTCTATAATTTTCGTTATATAACTTAAATATTGGCCACTATATGCAGTATAAAGTCACCCAAAAGTTCGCAAATCTTTATATTGGGTATAATGGACTCGGATGAGTATTTACCCGATTCCACCCATTTTTTATACATAGACTTAGTAGATAAATGTAGATCATATTGCATCCAATGGCAAACCTATCATCCCAAGTATAAAACACAAAAACCTTCAAGTATGGCGGTGGTAGCGTGACGGTCTGGGGAGCGTTTTCCTGGGACAGCGTTGAGCGATAAAAGAGGATAGATGGTAGAATGGACCAAATTTCATGCCTCAGCATTTTCAAAAGTACTATGAAACCATTTCTCGTTCGAATAAAAAAGGAAAATTTTACAAAAAAGTGATGTATCAAAGCTGAAGAAGTAACCGCCGTGGCGGTTCTATTCATATCCCTCAACTAGCTTAAAACACTTGCATACATATGTACATACACAAATCTTACATACATACCTGATGTTTCACACTCTGCAATTCTTTGCCGGGCACATACGTCGCATTTTCAGTACAATCAGGCACAGCAAAATCTTGGCACTCAATGTGTGCGAAATATTCGCAAACTAGATTGCAAGAAGAATAGAAAGGACAAATAATTATAAGATAAAAGTCTTTACATTCTTAGCTTGACAAACTTACTTAAACAATGTACTGCTGGACTATCATCTAATCGTCTACGGCAAACGGTACAGAATTTCTTTTTATGATGAGTTGGCTCTGACCAGCAATGCGCGACGGGATTCTTTAAAAAATTTGTTAATGCAGTTAGAATTTATAATGAAATTAAATATGGATATTTTATTACTTAATTAAACTAATTATAAACATGATATTATATTATGCTCGTATATAGAGTACTTTTTAAATTAATTTATTACAAAATTAGTTTAGCTCATCTGGTAATAAAAGTATACCATCCGGAGTTGGCACCACTATAGTGATGAAACATATTTGTACATGCATATATTATTGACTATCAACACCCACAAGGTGACAAAAAGCTAGCATTTGTTTCGACCTGCATTGCGAAGAAACAAGTTTTTGGACTTGACTAATATTAGAACCAAGTCATCTGTTATTCATAAATAATGGTAGTCATCAATATCTCAACCTCATGATGGCATGACAACCTTACTTATTCAGTATGAGCACAGAATCCATATTTTTCGGGACAACTGATATTCATGTGTCGAATAGCAATTACAAAAAAATGTTTGTCCCAGGGTCGAATTTTGCTTTTCGGTTTTTAATAGAAAGTAAGGTTGTCAAGGTAAAAAAATACCTACCTACACTGAACTAAATTGAAATACAAATATTTGTAAAACATACAAATGGGAAACCATTAACTAATTTTGCAACAATTTCAATAGTCACTGGTAGATTTTTTTTTACAGTTTAAGAGACAAAACTAAGATTGTGATATCCACGTATATGACGATACTTTGCCATAATTATGGCATTTTTTGAAATTAGTATCCTTTCAAACATTATACCGTCATTCGTTGGCAACATTGAAATTAAATTAAGTCATAGACGGAAGACTGAGTCCTCGAATCGGTAATTTTTTCTTATTCAAGCACAGCTGGATAAGATTAAATTTAGCCTGAGACAAATTGAAATGTAGTAATAAATTATACTTTGTTTGCTAATTTCTTTAATGTTCTTGACCAATAATTCATATCAAACAAAATAAACAATAAATTATGATTATCAAATAATATTTAATGATATGTAAAATTTTACACAAATAAAAGAAATTTCAAACTTTTATGTCCTAAAAACTTCAATTCCAAAAACACGTATATAATTTTAAAAGTATTAACAAAACGTAACTTACCTTTATAATACATGGAGCAATGCCAGAGCATGGAGTAACAACATTTGAAACACAACGATCGTGTATGACGAAATTACACACTATAAAAACAATAAGAATATTGTAATTATTTCACATGTTGGACTTATAGGCATATGGATATATTGCACAATTTAAAAGATGGTATTGGGATACTTTAGATGTACATATACAGACACCTTTGATTTGCATAAGAAATATGCAAAAAGTATCGTGATATAATTAAATTTTTTTAATTAGCTAAAATGATAAGTAAATAATTAGAAAAACATGTGATATATTATAAAAGAGAATGACTGTGGACTCGTATAATATGGTTGTTAGTTATATTACAAACATGTACATATAATTTATGTAATTAATAATACATACCTTCACATATATATCCGATCTGAATAATACCCCAAATCAAATCTGAACAATGATGACAATACGTTGGCTTTCCAAAGGTCTTCTTTACGAATGTATGTCCACCATCCGCCATTTTGCGCATTCTATAAGGATACTTTCGATTATGGGGCGTATCGCTGAATCGCAATTGGCAGCAGACCAATATAACGAAGATATCGACGATACGCGAAAGAAAAGATTTTTGTAATCTTATAACAGTTTTTCTGCTGCTTCTTTTTTGAGGCTTAATTTTTTTAGTTTATCTCTTATAATCCTTTTTACTTCTTTGTTGTTTTTAGTATAACAGCTGACAATTCTCTCAACTGCTCAACATCATATTGGATAAGTCACATTGACTCCTGATATTTTTATTGATGCAATGTACGAAGAATAAGAATTTTGGAAGCAATTCTTCTTGCTCACCACAGAAATGACAGCCAATTTTGTCAATGGCCTTGGTAACTTCTTTTCTATTACTGCTATTATATATTTTTGAATATCTAATAAGTATATTTTGACTATTTGAGCGGCTTTGAATTCTAGTTGGTGCTCTATTGTCTTGCTGTTGATGGCTTTTAGTTTCGACCTTTGTGTCAGCAGCTGTTGCTTTATTGACTGATTTTTTGGGCTTAATGTTTTGTACTGCTGCGTTTGTGCTCGATAAAAGTGATGATAAAATGGCGGCGACGACAACAAATGTGACAGCGACGGCGGCATTTTCATCCATTTGTACTATTCATCCAGACATTTGGGCCGGTACCTGCAACCACAAACAGAAATCAATTATGTGTAACATGTACAAGTATATTTAGATCACTTCGTATATCCTGAATATCAGCCGTGACACTTACTTACTATTTTTGATATATTTTTCTCCGTTCCTTTTCTTCATCTATCTTAAATGCATTTGCCCTCGAGAATGTATTAATTGGATATCTACTATATGATTTCTCATAATTTGAAATTTTCTGTATAAATAAAAGTATTATAAAGCTTTTGCAACATTAAAAAGATTTAAAATATTGTTATAAATCTAACTAGCTGACTCGGAAAACCTTATTTTTCCATATATGTACATACGTTATTTTTAGGAAATATTTAACAAACGCATGTTACTTTATTAAAGATTTTTTAATAAATTGCGAAATGAAAACTGTCTTTATCAATTGAATGTACCATAGAGTGATCACAAAACCATTCTCTCCGTTTTTCAATACTAGTCCTCACAGATTGACCGATACGTTCGATAAAAAATTGGCCATATGCATCCGGGTGGGAGGTGCCACGCCCCTTGTTCAATTTTTACAGCCGAACCTATAAAGCGTTTCAGCGCCTTCTTGGATCTGAAATTTAATGCTTGTGGCGCATTTATTCAGTGAATCATTGCACTTTTTGTAATTTTCAAAATAATTATCTGTTTTTACCCACTTATACCGAGTTTTCCAATAAGGCTGATATGATGTCTTTTCGGCCACTTTAATTAATATGTCACAATTTCATCATGCAATAATATACGCAAGAACTTCTTCTTCTTAATTGGCGTAGACACCGCTTATGCGATTATAGCCGAGTTAACAAGCGCACGCCAGTCATTTCTTCTTTTCGCAACGTGGCGCCAATTGGATATTCCAAGCGAGGCCAGGTCCTTCTCCACTTGGTCCTTCCAACGGAGTGGAGGTCTTCCTCTTCCTCTGCTTCCCGCGGCGGGTACTGCGTCGAATACTTTCAGAGCTGGAGTGTTTTCGTCCATCCGGACAACATGACCTGGCCAGCGTAGCCGCTGTCTTTTAATTCGCTGAACTATGTCAATGTCGTCGTATATCTCGTATATCTCGTACAGCTCATCGTTCCATCGAATGCGATATTCGCCGTGGCCAACGCGCAAAGGACCATAAATCTTTCGTAGAACTTTTCTCTCGAAAACTCGCAACGTCGACTCATCTGTTGTTGACATCCTCCAGGCCTCTGCACCATATAGCAGGACGGGAATTATGAGTGACTTATAGAGTTTGGTTTTTGTTTGTCGAGAGAGGACTTTCCTTCTCAATTGCCTACTTAGTCCGAAGTAGCACCTGTTGGCAAGTGTTATCCTGCGTTGGATTTCTAGGCTGACATTGTTGGTGGTGTTTACGCTGGTTCCAAGATAGACGAAATTATCTACAACTTCAAAGTTATGACTGTCAGTCAGTCATGTCAGTGACGTGAGTGCCAAGTCGCGAGTGCGACGACAGTTTGTTTGATGACAGGAGATATTTCGTCTTGCCCTCGTTCACTGCCAGACCCATTTCTTTTGCTTCCTTGTCCAGTCTGGAGAAAGCAGAACTAACGGCGCGGGTGTTGAGGCCGATGATATCAATATCATCGGCATACGCCAGCAGTTGTACACTCTTGTAGAAGATGGTACCTTATCTGTTGAGTTCTGCAGCTCGAACTATTTTCTCCAGAAGCAGGTTGAAAAAGTCGCACGATAGAGAATCACCTTGTCTGAAACCTCGTTTGGTATCGAACGGCTCGGAGAAGTCCTTCCCGATCCTGACGGAGCTTTTCGTGTTGCTCAACGTCAGTTTACACAGCCGTATTAGTTTTGCGGGGATACCAAAATCAGACATCGCGGCATAAAGGCAGCTCCTTTTCGTGCTGTCGAAAGCAGCTTTGAAATCGACGAATAGGTGGTGAGTGTCGATTCTCTCTTCACGGGTCTTTTCCAAGATTTGGCGCATGGTGAATATCTGGTCGGTTGTTGATTTACCAGGTCTGAAGCCACACTGATAAGGTCCAATCAGTTTGTTGACGGTGGGCTTTAATCTTTCACACAATACGCTCGACAGAACCTTATATGCGATGTTGAGGAGGCTTATCCCACGGTAGTTGGCGCAGATTGTGGGGTCTCCTTTTTTATGGATTGGGCAGAGCACACTTAGATTCCAATCGTTGGGCATGCTTTCGTCCGACCATATTTTACAAAGACAAAGCTGACAAATTATTCAATTTAACTCCAACTCCAACTTTTCTTGAGCTTTTGCCATTTCATGGTCGTAATAATCTTCCACCTGTACTCGCTACGAATTGTAGAAAATTTCAACCATACATTTTCTTTACATTATGCTGAAGTGCCAATAAAACAAAGAACCGCCCGAAGTAATGAAAATATTGCCGCAGTTCAGACAAGTGTTCCTGAAGATCGCAATTTGTGGATTCCAAACGTTTCTCTAGAATTGTGACTCAAACGACAACATCACTCACTCAAGAACTAAAGCCATTGGACCACTGTAAACGTCGTGAATTTGGTTATTTTGCCCTGGAAAAATTTGAAAACGATAACGGTTTTTCAGAAAATCTTCTTCTCCGACGATTCTTACTATCATCTTAGTAGTGCTATAAATAAGCAAAACTGGCGATTCTGGGGCGAAGAAAATTCACAATTTATTCATGAACAACCATTACATTCGCCTAAATTGACAGTTTGCTGTGGATTTTGGTATGGTAGTCTTCGGTCGGTATTTCTTTCGAAATGAAGCTGGTGACAGCGTTACCGTCAATGGAGAGTGGTATAGATCACTTACCGATCCAAACGGGGCATACCCAATGTATGTCCTGCATGCAACGAGTCTCCGCATGACACTGACCACCTCTTTGTATGCTCTACCAGCCCCACCCATCTAACACCCTTTTCCCTTTGGTCCGACCCTGTCGAAACAGCACATTTCCTAGGCTTCCCGGTAGATGACCTCGACGACAACACCTTACCATCCTAACGGGGATTGATAACAACAACAGTGGTATAGATCGATGACAAACAATTTTTTATTATATTATTATATTGGCATTGAATGGTTTCCAAAAAGTTGTGATTTAACAGCATCAGACTACTTCTTGTGGAGATATTTGAGGTCATTGGTCTTTAGCAATAAACCAAGCTTTAGAAGTCAATATTCAACGTGCTTTCCATGACATACGGCTTGATTTAGTGGAAAAAGTACTCGAAAATTTGGTTAAGCGAATTCGTTCCTGCAAAAGAGGTCGTGGAGACCATTTGAATGATTCTATACTCGGAACTTAATTGTATCGATTTTACCTCACGTTAAATAAAAACTTTGTCTTAAAAGACAGGTGTAAGCTTTGGTTAACATTATAAGAGATGTTGAAGGTCTTCTGATTAATTAATTTTCCAATTGCTGGATTTTCAACGGAAGAAATTTAAACATATTCGATTCCGTTTTATCCTAATATTAATTATATTAAATTCTTTCTCCAATAAACTTTTTGACGGTTTGTTGAATAAACCGCAGTTTACCAAAATTAAGTAGGTACTTTTGATTAAGATCTAAAGCGACTTAATCAATTAAGCTTTAAAAACGGAAGTCATTATGCACGATAAATGAGAGCAATGCAAAACGAGACGGTTTTTTTTATTTTCGATAAAACGACATATCGGTCCATTGGTATATAATCCACACTTTCCATTTAATCTTACTTTTATAGCGTAATTGTTGCAAAGACATCTCTTTTTTGGTAAAGTTAGAAAATTAGCAAGCTCTTTTGAGAGACGCGTTCTTCGGTATCGATACTTTTAAAGAACGCCCTTTTTAAATTCCTGAATACAAATTCGGCAGAAACTTTTTAATAATAAAGAATAATGAAATTACTGGTGAATATTCTGTTATTGAAAGCCCCGACCACACCTACTTTTTAAAAAAGATGTGCCTTGAGTAAGTTTTATCTTAAATGAGTTAAGTTAAGTTTTTATCTTAAATGATTATAGTTTTATAGCATATAACAAATTTAAGTAATACCGTTTTGTGGGCATGGAAATGTTTCGATTAATATATTAGATTTACAAGGTTGGATTAAGGAAACTCAATTTTTACTAATGGATCGAAAAACAACGCTAAATATATTTTTGGTTATGTTACCAAAATTAAATTAGAATTTTATATCAGCATGTCTAATAATTTTATTTTCTATTACTATTTTAAATTAATTATTTGCATAAATCCTGCGAGTTATCCAATTTTATATATGCCTATAAAAGCCCAGCTTGTTAATTGGTATAATGATAAGCATATAATTGAGTAAATGGAAAAAATATGTATGGAATGTGGTTGGCTCATTGTACATATACATTCAAATAAACTTATGTACGCGTACATATGTACATATGTACAGGTGTATATTGTTAAGATTAATTTAATATAGTTTTCGAGTTTGCTTGGTTTATTCGTTATTAAATAGCGATTGTGGTAGGTTATTCTATTTTTATAGATCTGTAGCTCGCTCGTTTACTTATTCGCCTTTTGTACGCTCGTTGTTAAGTATTCGAACTCGCCGAGAACCGATTCGTTCATTAAATCAATGGATGTGTACCGTTATATTCGTTTTTTTTCTTATCTCTTTCGGTGGATTGTGTTTTGAGTATAGTTGGCATTCCACTCTCCAACGCTGTTTTATGGTTTCCTACTACTCCGCCTTCCGCTTTTATTCCCGTTCGGTCAGTTTTCCATTCATATCCTCTCCAAGGAATTTGTCGTCTTTAAGGTCGGCAAACGTAGCAAATATATTGTATTCCTTGTTTGATGACGTTTTTATATTATTATTATTTGTATTGGAGGAAAGACAATCTACTTATTTGTTGGAGAAGGAACACCAGTACCAATAGGTTTGTTTCTCACTCTATATTTATCTTAACACGTTCACTTTTAGTAAGTCCTTAAAAACCAATTTCAATTACATACATATCTCGATCCCCTTATTTTAATGTAGTCATTTTATTGAAATGTTTATCCGCTTACAACGTATCACTTTTTACTCGTCGATATTGTAACCTTATATATATGTATGTATATACATACGTACATAAGTATAGGTTTGTTCTAGGTATACAGACATATGTACATACATACATACTATGTGCATAGTTAAAACGGGTAGAATTCTAAATAACTATTCATAATTTACAACTTTATCATAGTAACTTATCTTATTACATACATATTTTTTCACCTTTGAATTTTTATGCTGCAATTGTTGACAGTATTTTAAGTGTTTCAATTTTCCTTAATCACTTACATACATATATGTATATGTATATAGTTTTGGGTTTTAGGATACATGCATACCTATGTATATCCATATGTACATATAATAGTACTTTCCGCGTTGCCACTCTTTACTATTTTATTACATATTAGTTTGGAACAATTTTAAATACGGCCTATCAAAGAGATACGAAATTTTTGGAGGCGCGATTCCCCTTAAAAATTATTATTACACAAAAATTATTCCGTATTTTTCACAACAAATTTTCCATCTTATCTGCCACACACACATACATTTGCTTAACACTTGCCTTGCTGATTTTCGTCGCTCAATACTGATCGTTTACCCCGCTCGCGCGCAGTATTCGGTTATAATATATACATATCTATAAGTATACTATAAAGTACAAGTCCATGACAGTGTGATTTGATTTTTTTCTACATGCTGGGTATAGAAAATTTTTTATACCCAAATTGTACTGGTTTTACTGTCAATCCTATGTTTAAGGGAATTACAAGCATTGTTTCCAATTCACTTTTAAACTTTCCAGTATTTAAAGTAATGAATAATAAGGAACACACATATTCATTCTTAATTTTGCATACATATATATTTTAGTTAATTTTCGCGTTTTCGTTTTGTTATTAATAAATAGTTGCGATCTCTCGTGAGCTGTATCTCTTTTGTATTTTGACATCTAAATATATTTTCAATTTTTACAATTTCCTTCACGAAAGAAAATGAAATAATTATGCTTAGTTAAATAAAACTTTTATTTCGATAGGTATAAAGTTTTTATATGAATTTTCAGCGTTTGTTCTGTGTTAACCGCACGAAGAGCACATCACTAGGCTTTCGGTGTGTTCACTCGCTAACTATGGTGCGCTCTGAGGCACTGAAATTGGCTCGCACCTTTTGAACTCTATGAAAACTCAAGATGAACGAATTGTGAAAATGTGTACATATTTAATGGGTGGACATTTTTGTAGCTTTTACCGAAAAGTGAGAAATTTACTATTTCAACTTTACGAGAGAACTTCTTACACAGTTACTCTCCCGTAAAATGCTTTTTTAGCCTAAATGCGCATGAAAGCACATATGAATGTATACATGTACTTATGCTTACGCATATAATTGTACTCATGTACATAGAAAAGCTTTCGATACCAACGTAGAATGTGCATATGTATTTTTGTATTGAAATTCCCTAAAATCGATGCATACATACACATGTATATATAAACACAAATACATGCAAAATTAAATGTACATATATCGAAAGTATACATATATACCGTCTTAATATGAATATTTATGTCTTATATCTATAATAACTTCAATGCTCTGTCACAAACTTAAATATATCTTTCTAACGACTTCCTTTCAAATATTTTCAAACACTTTTAGGAGTAAGAAACCTGAATACCTGTTGGAATTAGTCGGTTATTTCGAGCATTACATATTATCGGCTATACCTGCAAATGTGTTATGTGTAATGGATGTATAATTTATATGAGAAAATTTGGATACTCGCTCTCTCTCTCATAATATAAAGCTTTTGCTCTCCTCTTCAACCCCACTATTATTTTAAAAATCTACTCATCCTACTAACAAAGCCGCCGTATTGCCAGAGGATGTTAATGAATAGAGAAGGCGCTAATGTTAGCTGTACTAAAATGTAAATTATTTTAAGGAATCATTGAAAAAGCGCACCTTAGAAAATAAAATTCCCCCACGTTATTTAGGAACATTCTCTTCTTCATAAGAGAACTCTGCAAACTGCACCACTCTCAACGTTCTCACTGCATCTATTTGGCATAGAAGCTATAAGATTAGTTCTGTCGAATGCCTAACCTGTCTTGTTTTGCAACTCGAATTTGTTTTTGTTTCCATTCATCTCTTCTCTGTACATCTTAAGATCCTTTGATTGAACATTATATTTTGAGCTACGACCCATTTTGCCACTAGTTTCGAGGTGTTCTATGAGTCGTTGTCGGGTCGAAACGACCACGGAAGTGCAATATTGTACTCGGCATGGAGAAACAGTTGGTTCTCAAGGATATCCTTGTATATGAATCGGTTCATCCTGCCATTAATTCGATGAAGATGCTTAGTCGTACCTTGGCAGCAACAAGGATCTAACCGAATATTTTTTTGGTCGCCGAACTCGTCCCACTCCGCCTGAGTACGTTAAATTAAATTTTGATTGATCAGAGGAAATATTGTTTTCTTTCGGTTCACTGACCAGTTTATGTGTTCCCGACATTGTAATCGTGTTAGTCGATCGAGGAAAACATGATATAAATTTGATTTCGGCTGCTCTATAAGTTTTTCTTCTATTGGGTAGTTGTCACTCTGTCTCGTATAAAATATAAATCATTCAAATATAGTTATAAGTTTTTTTATTTTTTCACAAAATGAGCAATTTGTCTAGGTGTATAACAAATCAAAACAACGATATATCACAATAACGACAAATCAAGACAAGGTGGCGTTGTTCGTTCGAGGCCCAGCGGCTTTCGGACTTCGGCCACGAACACGCTCAAGATCATAATCAGTAGAATTCTCTTTCTGTGCGTCGACAGAAATAACGGCGGATAGAAGAAATATTTTTCACATATCGGCATTTTGGTTTGTTGGTATTTTGATTTAGCTGCATATTTAAATTTTGTCGGTATTTTGAACTCCGGTATTTTAAGTGTATTCCAATTTATCTTTATATATAAATACTTTTTTTGTATCCAAAACTGTTGTTTGGAGTTTACGAGATGTTTTTAGCATTCATATCCATCAGTCTAATATGTTTTGTACGACACTAAATGTTGAATAGGATTTCAACTTATGGAAAATATTTGATGGGGCAATGAGGAATGATGTTTATCGTCCTTTACTTGTTTATTTGTTTAAACATGTTTGCATACACATATAGTATGCACACAGAATTCCCTGAAAATGCCTTTTGTAAGAAATAAACTTTTGTGAAAGCGAAAAAAACACAGTTCACCCAGAGAACATAAAACAACGAGAAGAAGCAAATTGAATTATATATCATGCTCTATTGGACGGCTAACAGAGCTGAAAACCCGCGAGTAGAGAATTCACCGTATTCGCTGCTATTTAGCAGAAATAAGTAAAAAAAAACAACTGTTTAGATGGAGAGGATCGTCCAGGAAACGAGAAAAATTGGACGAAGTTAAACAGAAAATAAAAATGTCATGTCACATACATATGCGTGATAGTTTTTTATGAAGAAAAATTTAAGAAAATATATTTTTTACTCAAATGAGGATTTGATAATATGCGAAAGTTTAGGCAAAAAATGGATGTCTTACCTTTTTAACAATTTTTGCTTATTTCGGTATTACAATGGGGCAAAACAACTCAAAGGAATCAATATGTGCTGACCTCTAGACATTTTGTACATCACAAATCCACTCAATTCCCTAGTATAGGGTGATTTTTTAAGAGCTTGATAACTTTTTTTTAAAAAAAAAACGCATAAAATTTGCAAAATCTCATCGGTTCTTTATTTGAAACGTTAGATTGGTTCATGACATTTACTTTTTGAAGATAATTTCATTTAAATGTTGACCGCGGCTGCGTCTTAGGTGGTCCATTCGGAAAGTCCAATTTTGGGCAACTTTTTCGAGCATTTCGGCCGGAATAGCCCGAATTTCTTCGGAAATGTTGTCTTCCAAAGCTGGAATAGTTGCTGGCTTATTTCTGTAGACTTTAGACTTGACGTAGCCCCACAAAAAATAGTCTAAAGGCGTTAAATCGCATGATCTTGGTGGCCAACTTACGGGTCCATTTCTTGAGATGAATTGTTGTCCGAAGTTTTCCCTCAAAATGGCCATAGAATCGCGAGCTGTGTGGCATGTAGCGCCATCTTGTTGAAACCACATGTCAACCAAGTTCAGTTCTTCCATTTTTGGCAACAAAAAGTTTGTTAGTATCGAACGATAGCGATCGCCATTCACCGTAACGTTGCGTCCAACAGCATCTTTGAAAAAATACGGTCCAATGATTCCACCAGCGTACAAACCACACCAAACAGTGCATTTTTCGGGATGCATGGGCAGTTCTTGAACGGCTTCTGGTTGCTCTTCACCCCAAATGCGGCAATTTTGCTTATTTACGTAGCCATTCAACCAGAAATGAGCCTCATCGCTGAACAAAATTAAAGCGCGAAACACATTTCGAACCGAACACTGATTTTGGTAATAAAATTCAATGATTTGCAAGCGTTGCTCGTTAGTAAGTCTATTCATGATGAAATGTCAAAGCATACTGAGCATCTTTCTCTTTGACACCATGTCTGAAATCCCACGTGATCTGTCAAATACTAATGCATGAAAATCCTAACCTCAAAAAAATCACCCGTTAGAATATTGATATGAAAATACCGACGGCAAAACACAATTCTATGCTTGTTTGATTTCCTCATGTCGTCATTGCATGAATTATCTAAGGAAATAATACATATCATAGTAGGGGTATTCTCTTGCTCTTGCAAGATTGCAGATTGCAAAAATACTACACCGAAATATACAAGGGCACGAGAGCACCCATTGCAGAATCTAGTGATATATGAGCGACTGATTCAGTCAATTTATTGTAAATGACTATTGTGCATGTCTATTGTGAATTGGCGCACCTTCTGCATGCATTTTTAACAAAAAAACTGTAACAAAACTTTATAATTTAAATAGAAATTATAAAATCTAATTAAAATTTACCTTTCTCAACAGTTTAACGACGTAATATGTCTTTATGTAAAATGGCAACTACAACAGGGTTGCAATTTTATTTTTGCGTGACATTGCATGCTAATATACATGGGTTTTGGTCTGACATATTTCACAGCCCTTGCAAATATTTTTCTGCGTGTGTTTGTTGTTGTGCCGTTGTAAATTTGCAATGCTTGCACCGTGCACCGGGATTTGCAAGAGCAAGAGAATACCCCTAGTATTTTTCAAATGCTAATGTTTTTTTTTAACTCATAATGAAGATAAATTTATGAAAATACAAAAATTATAAAAATGTATAAGAAATTTAGAATCACATGGCATAAATATATTCGTTTCTCGGTTGATCAGTAATATTCCTTAGTGGATCATTTTTATATTTCACGATGTAAATTCCACCGTTGGTATGTGAATTTCTCCGTTGAAATTCTACAAATGTTCGCGGAAGAACTCATTTGATACAAATTGAATATTAGTATCAGCAACAACTACGTTGTCACTACGGAAGGGTGAAAAAGAATTCACTAGTTGCACTATTAGCCTATTAGATATTGTTCACGAAACGCAAATAAATGTGTTGACAACGTTTTTTTGCTAGAAAAAATTTTTAGATTTTTGCTAATAATATTTTTTATAATTAAAATTATTTTATAACAAAAATTATAAAAAAATGAGTACTTTTTAACATTTGCGACTTATAATTTTTTAACATTCTCAATCAAAAGTTGTAAAAAATAAAAAAAAATGCTTGCGATTTAATTCCGTATAACCCACAGGGTTTGTCCGGAAAGTAATAAGACAGGATAGGATTTCCAAGCATTGAAGGCGTCACGGAAGGCATTCTCCGGAATAGCCTTGAGAACCGAGGTGTATGCTGCTTGGATCCTCTCTGTCGTCTCAAAATGGTAGCCTTTTATCGGCCTTTTCAGGTAAGTAAACAAAAAAAGTCCGGGTTGGCCACATCTAGGCTGTATGGCGACTGCGGAAGAGTTGGGATGCCGGCCTTGGTTAGGTAGCTGTTCACAAGAAAGGCGGTGTGAGCCGGGGCGATGACGTGGTGTAACCTCCCATCGGCTGTGATGTCTTGTCGGACCCGATTTACCCTTCGTTTGAGTCTCTTGAAGACTTCTACGTAAAACTTGGCGATGACGGTTTGTCCAGGAGAAACAAATTCATGGTGGACGATGTCAATAAAGACAATGGGCATCGTTTTCACCTTAGATTTGCTCATTCTTTCCTTTTTGGGTGAAGAGACGCCGGCATTCATCAGCGACCTCTTCGAGGCCCTCCAATCAGGCCTGGTGTCACCGAAACACACCACTTCTTGCTAAAGCAACATCTGAGTAAGCTTGTTTGATCATACCAAACGTCTCTGTCGCAGATTTACCGAGTTTCACACAGGATTTAAACGCGTACGAATCTCTGCTCTAACGAACGCTGCATTTTCGGTGCAAGAATTGCATATATTTCCTCTTGGTGCACCGGCACAACAACAAACACACGCAGAAAATTATTTGCAATGGCTGTAAAATATGTCAGACATTACATAAAGACATATTACGTTGTTAAATTGTTGAGGAAGGTAAGTTTTAAATAGATTTTATAATTTCTATTTAAATTATGAAGATTTGTTAGTTTTTTTTGTTAAAAATGTATACAGGAGGTGCGCCAATTCACAATAGCCATGCATAATAGTCATTCACAATAAATTGACCGAATCAGCCGTTCATATGTCACTAGATTCTGCAATGGGTGCTCTCGTGCCCTTGTATATTTCGGTATAGTATTTTTGCAATCTGCAATCTTGCAAGAACAAGCGAATACCCCTAATGTGTTAAGATCTGTATGAATGGCTTTATTTGCTATAAACCAAGGGCGTTTGCGATTAGTCTTAGGGTTTTTGACTGAAATGTTTGTAAAATTTCAATATTTGAATTACTAGCAGTGCCCCAAAGCTGCACACGATAGGTCCAGATGGGTTTTAGTATGGTTTTATATAATAGCAATTAATTTTCAAGATGTAACGGCGATTTATATTCGAGTTGCCAATACAGTTGTTTGATTTTTATTTTTAGCTTGTATGTGCTTTGTCCATGTTAACCGTTTGTCCAGTGTGTGCCAGTATTTAACGCTATCACTTTGAGGTATATCATTGCCATTAAAAGCAAGGAAAGGCTATCACTTTGCTTAATGTAAATAAAACATGCATTGATTTATTAACGTTTACTTTCATTCTCTAGCAATCTAACCAAGATTGTATCTTATTCATTTCTTCTTGCACCAAATTAGTTGCTTCAACAGGAGACTAGCTTGACGACAATAGAGCAGTGTCGTCAGCATATCGCTCATTTGCTGCAAGACCGGCATAAGTCAAAAAAATCGATTCGCCAGAAAACGCGTTTAAAGTTTTCAACTTACTACAACCTTACACGGTGACTCCAACCTTACACCTCTTCTCAAGCGGAGCATATAAGATGTATTCATATGAATTTTTCACTCAACATGAAGTATGATATAACGAACAACTCTGCAGCATTAACTCCAAAATCACGTTTTTTGAATTATGCCGGTCTTGCAGCAAATGAGCGATATGTAGCAATAATACATTTTCAGTTTTAGGTATATCAGAGGTAAAAATGGTGTAAAGTACAGGACCAAGCACACCCTCCCCCTGGTACTCCAGCATTTATGAATCTTATATCAGACGTTTCGTCATATATTTTTACATAAAATGACCTACCAGTTAAATAAGACTTAAGAATTAGATATACCTGAGAGGAGAATATGTTTTTTAATTTGTATAGTAGACCATGATGCCACACTTTATCAAATGCTACAATTCCTTACGTTCTAAAGTGTCAATAATGTAGTTAACTACACGGTGACATTGTTCCGGTGTACTCTGATAACGGCGAAACCCAAATTGATGTTCAGGTATTACCTTATTCTCCTTTAATAGTGGCAATATTCTACGCAAAAATATTTTTTCAAATATTTTGGAGAATAAAGACAACAAACTGATTGATCTATATGAAGTGATTTCGTCCTCGGCTTTACCTGGTTTGAGCACCATCACAATTTCTGCACACTTCCACTGAGAAGGGAATTGGTTCAGCCTTAATATTGAATTATAGTTAAGTGTAAAATAAATATAGTTTAAAAAAACTAAAAAACACGTTTTTAAAGCATATCAAACTAAAAAGTGAAAAATAATTCTTTGTATAAACTAACAATAATAATGAAGGAAAAATTCCTGCATTATTGTGAGAAAAGCGTGGCATGCTCGATATATGAAAAATATGTCACAAAGATGTTGCATACTTTTAAGCGCATCTTTTTGGTGAGCTGCTTAAACTTACTATCGCCTTACTACAGTGTCGCTCAAATATTCTACGTTTCAGTACCACTTAAAAAAGTTACATACATACATTCATACAAATGAAGCTAATAAAAGCGTATTAAAAACATCATTCCTTTTTTAGGTAAGCACTTAGCTACTCTGGCATCAATTTTGTCATATCCTGGAGATTTCTTGTTGTTCAGTTTCTCGATTTCAGAACGTATTTCAGCAGGCATAATATGTTTCATTGGTAGATAGTTGACAGGGTATATCAAGAAATTCTAATATTGCAGCATCATTGTTGCTACCACTACAACCAAAAGCAGTGAACGTTGCTTCAAGGTATTTACTGTACGCATTTGCTTTGCTTTTGTCTGATCTACACCAAACGTTATTACCGTCTTTGATAGGTACATTTCTTTTTTTAGGTCTTTTTAGATATTTTGTAGCATTTAAAATCTTATGACCTTCATTATTTCTATAATTTAAACTCTCAATGTAATCAGAAATCGATTTATTTTTAAAATCTATTAATTTTTCGTTTAGCTCTTTTATGGCTTTATTTAGAGTAGTTTTGTCAATTGGATTTCTACTAATTTGCCACTTTTTTCGTAAACGTCTTTTACTCTGAATTAATGATCTAATCTCTGCAGATACATGACTGCATCATCCAGTTCAACTTGAGATTTAATAGAAGTATTAAGTATTATATTTTGCGATCTTGAAAAGCTCCAAATTCACTTTTATTGCTTAAAGCAAAATATTTTCTTTGCTTAACATTAACTGAAGTGTTGTAACTCACTATGAAAGTCGAGTGATCAGAGCTTAGTTCATCAGCGCTAACAGCATCTAACAGTTGAGTTGGAATATCTTTGTATACAGCAAAATCTAGAAGGGCAGGTATTTTTAATGGATCACTCGGCCAGTAGGTAGGCTCACCGCTTGACAGAGTTCGTAAATTATTCTTTATAATGCACATATAAAGCTCTCTATCCTTTGGATTTGTAGTACTTTAGCCCCACCAAGGATGCTAGCGTTGAAATCACCTCCTACAAAGAATCTTTGACCGAGAGAGCTGAAGAAACTGTGATATTCCGTGGTTGTTGTACCATGCCTTGGTGGTGAGTACAAAGCATAAATGTGTAAATCATTATTGTTAGACTTTACTTTTATTCCGGCACCTTGTATGGATGACGTTTGAATTGGTTCAAGTGCGTCATATTTGATACAAGACTTAATTAAGATTGCACAGCCAGTATGAGCCCTGTTACTTGGATGATTAGAGGCGACTATATCATAATTTTTTATTTGTAAGAATGTTTTATTTGTGAAGTGTGTTTTTTACACTAACATAATGTCAATAAAATTTTGATTTAAAAATATTTCAATAGCTAGTGGAGTGTTTGTTAACTCTATTTGTTTTTCTAGCAGCTGTTCAATTTTTATTATCTCATTTTGTTCATTTTTCGTATTACCTTTTAGTACTTTAGACTAAGTCTGCCTAGTGTTGTCACCTGCCTCATTGTTAGTGGAATTTAATTTAGGTAACCCATTACTTAAGCTAGGGAAGTGTCTGTTGGTCCGTAAATGTTTTCCTCTCTTCTATTATTTACATAAACCGGTTTTTTCGTATGAGTTGTTGGTATACAGCGCATTGAGTGCATTGAGCAGTTGGATGCATTAAATTACATTTTACACATTGATACGGTTTTTTGCAATACGTTTTAGTACGCCCAAATTCCTGACATCGATAGCATGGAACAAAGTCATTAGTTTGCGAGCAGCCTCTACCTTAATAATAGCATTATTTAAGTGCTGAAGCTCATACATTTCTTTATTGTTGGCGTCAGGCTCCAAATCAACAAAGAACATTGATAGTGGATGCTTAGTGATTCTACTTTTAACATTAGAAACATTTCTTACTTTATGACCTAATGCGGTAATGTTACTAATTATTTCCTCCAAAGCAGTGGAAAAGTGAATACCTTTTATCACTGCTCTATATGATCACTCCTGTTTGGGTTGATGTGTGAAAGCACACCTTAACACTATCTAAATGTTTAACAACTTTTCTATATGAATCAATATTATTTATCATACCTCTAATTTGTACATCACTTAGCTATTTATGTATATCTAAAATCTTTTTTGGCAATTACATATATATACTTGAAATAGAGTTTATTATTACACTTATGTTATGAACTCCAGGTATGATTAACGGCGGTGGCTTTGGAGCATTCAATACTTCTCTTTCGTTTACTGATACGTTCTCACCATCGTTTAACACAGTATTGTCATCATCACTGAGAACCGGCAGTGTGGAAACTCCTCATATAACGGTACTGTTAAAAGCTACTAAAAGCGCAATAAATCAATACCTTAATACACCACTGACACTAACCTCTGCCTTGGAGAGTTTTATTGGGCACGGTGTAAAAATTTAATAATGAGCGTGGCATCGCCCACTTTTTGGTGAAATCACATATCTCGGGACCCGACGAACTGAATTTGGTATATGGCCATCTTTTCATATTCCTATGAGTCACAGTATGAATGGGAACGAAATCGGACTTCCCATGTAGCACAATTTTAAATTCCGCTTGATATTTCACTCTCCAATACATAAATCAAGAAGAAATTAATACAACGGGATAAAACTTTGCACAAAGAATTATAACCAAAAATTATTGAAATCCAACAAAAACTGTTCAAGCCCTAGGTACCGAATATTTGAACCCCAGCACCTATAGTTGACTTTTGATTGAAAATAGCGGTGAATATTTGAGATATACATATGATGGGAGTTTTGCGATGTCCCTTCTCTTCCAATCAAGTCGAATCGGGCCAATACTTCCCTTAGCTCCCATATATCTAATATAAAGATTTTGAAACTTCCGAGTGACTTTGTACCTAAAATAGATAAATTAAAGTGAAAACTTGACCTAGTCCCTATATAACTAATATCAGGATTTTTGAACATCCGCCTGATTTTACTCTATATAATTGTTTTTTCAGCATGTGGTGTTAATAGTTACATAGATAAAATCGGGTCGATACTGCAATAACTCCTAACAAATTTTGGTAAGTCATTCGTAATTATTATTTTCCATGCTAAGTTGCAATTTACCCAACTTAACAAAAAGCATGGGACTTCTTCTATTCCGCCATCGCAGGGGCGGATCCACGGGGGAAGAACTCTCCCGCAGTTTCAGTGGGTCACAAAAAATATAAGAAAGCAACAATTAAACATTCGATAAACAAGTACAAAAATATATAGTTCTCCCCTAAAAACCTACTCTGGATCCGCTTTTATGCCATCCTGCGATCGAAGGCAGGCGTGTACATACATCTGCCTCTTTAAAATTCTTATCGAAATAAAAACCTCTGAAAGTATCCTAAAAAATTTAAAAACCCTAAAGATATACCATTCGACACTTTTGACCTCCAGCTATCAGGGAACTATTAAAGCAAAATCAAAGCAAATGCGTCAAATAACGCTTGTTTACCCATGTGTTTTAATGGCAGAAACTTTTGATCATTATACAGATTATTGAAACTGTTCCGGTTATAGGAGACCAAGTTTAATTTTTGCAATCGCTCAGCATACGTCTAATTATTTATTTGGAGAAGAAAAGATGTAAAGTAAAATAAATTTTGGAACTTATTGTCTAAATACATACATAAAAATGTATTGTAATAAAATAAAATTTACAATTAGAAGTAGTATAATTAAATTACCCGCTGGATTTTTATACTCTCGCTAAATTTGGTTACAGAGTATAATTGTTTTGTTCACCTAACGGTTGTTTGTATCACATGAAACTAATCGAGATAGATATATGTACTTGTACTTATATAAATATATTTATATGTACATAATTAAAAAGGCGAAACTACTTGAAATCATGGATATAACTTAACTAAAAATGGAGGCATCTTGATGCAACTTGCTACATACGGTAATTGGACCATTGCCATGTAAACAAAACTAAATTAAGATACAAAACTGTAACGCAACTTAGGTTTACTTCCCATATAACAAGTTTTTAAATTATCTTCTGATCCTTTCACTTTACAGTATACAAATCAAAAACCAATGAAGTTATCAGAATAAAACTTTACACTGTGATCTCACAATGTGTCCAAATCGGACTATAACTTTTCAAGAACCCAGACACCAAATATGTGGACCTCAGAGTGCACATGACTGATTTTTAATTGACCATATCGGTTAATCTGTGAAATCTAATAGCAAAATTAAGTGAAAGTATAATAGTAGACATACTATTGTTTAATGCCAAATATTTGCGATATCGATCCACGAAATACCTCAGCAGCTTCCCTATACTAAATATAATGATTTTAATTAGTTCAGAATGAACATGAGATTTGGTTAATACTTTTTTCATATACTCCATATATTGCGTAGTCGAAAATTAGTAAAAATAATGAAGAAATCCGCTATATTTTGAAATTTTTGTATAAAAAAGGAAGAATGCCACGCAAGCCACCAATGAAATTTGTGAAGTTTACGGATCGATTTACTTTGATGAAATAATGTCTCTAGCGGAAAAATGGCAAAAAGTGGTCGACCAAAATGATATATACATATTTCTTTATTTTTTATATTATTATAAATATAAAAAAAAAGTTAATATATAATTAGAACTATGAGAAGACTTTCCGACTACCCAATATTAAATTTAGCTTTGATTAAATTTTTATTACACAGGCATTTGAACCTTGTTACGAGAATACAAAATGTTCGGTTACATCCCTACTAAGCCCTTCCTTACTTGTTTTTTTTTTTTTTTGCGGGTGAGGGGCGGAAAATGTCTTCTGCATTATCATAACTGTCGTCAAGTGCTGATTAAGACAAGTGGTTGCTTCTTCCAAAGTTCAGAAAATGTTCCAACATCGAGGCAGGCGTTGTGAATATTTAAGATTATTTTGTATATTTCGGCTGGTATCCCGCCAGGACCAGATAATTCGTTAATTTTTAATTTGCCAACGGCCAGTTGCAGTTCCTCGAGAGTGAACTGGAGAATTTCCGAACCTATAACCTTTTTTGGTTCACTTGCTTTTTTCATGTTACATAATTACTTTAATTTACTCTATCTGAATAATTCCTAAATAAGTAAGTAAAATAAATAATAATAATAAACATTTTATTTGAAAAAAAATATATTGCCTGTTCTGACCAGTGAGGCTCTTTTTTTATAGGTGTGGAAGGGTGCGTTTGTGACATTATCCCCTTTAACCACTTGATTCGCTCATGTTACACAAACAAAAGGATTTCATACCTGACAAATTAATATTTATGTGATTGAAATTGTATTTGTATGTAAGAGCACATTTCTTAAGGCTAAATGAGTTAGTGAAATAAATAATCAAATGTTTTTTAAAAAGTTGACTACATTTATTTATTTCAAAAAAATATCGTCATCTTAGCCAGTTGCTGTTGCTTGTTTGTTTTTTTTTTTATATTAAGGAATGATGATAATATTTTATTAGGTTTAATGCAAAAAGTCAAAATCTCAGCTGAGTTAATGTATCAATAAACCATTTATTTATCCGAGGCCGTGGTCGTCAAAAAAGCCCTGTGGAGTCTCGTCCTAAAATGAATAGCAAATGATTTGAGTCATAAGACGACGAAATTAGTTTGAAACCGTAATCTGTTTATAAGGCATTTACAAATAACTAAAGTTCCGAAGAAACAGAGGTATTTAAATATTATTATAAAATTCGGTGCAAATTTGAAATTAATATAGGGTATGGCAATAGTATTTTGTAAAACAGTTTTCTCTAAATTTATATAAAATAAATAATAATACATATACTTACAGTGTTTGTACATAAAAACTTCCAGTGTGATCACATGACAACCATTAAAAGACAAGTAGTACGAAAATTAAGTAGTAGGAGAGAATAGTGCTACATATATTTTTAGATCTTATGTAAGTGTTTACTATATAAAACAGAAATATACGTATGTACACACAAAACAAACATTTTCAGTATATATTTAGGCAAACAAATAATTTTAGATCCATTAATTAGATATAGAGGCCACAAGAAGCAGTAGCAGAGAAAGTATATTAATGTATTTATTAAGTAAAAATTCAAATTACAAAATTGTACAGAAGAAATTTACAGTGAAATAGAAATAATAAAAAATAATAACTTATAAACCAAATAACCAATACAAAAACTACAGGTAAACAAATTAATACACACTACAGTTAGGATGGAGTGTATATATGGACATACATATGCCCTTTTACGTATAATTTAAATGAAAGCAAAGTGTTAATATTTTAATAAATAATTTAAATTTATTCATAATACCATTTTTTTTTAATTTCGTACCATTTCTCAGTTTTCAAAATAATTAAAACCAATCGTACAAAACCAATACATATTATATGAACTGACAACGTCCATATATTATGCTCAATAATTTGGTGGTTAGTTCATTCCAGAGAACTGCAACGAGTAATACATTTTTGTTCATGTACACAAAACGAACCGTTTGTCCTCAAATCAGCGATAGAGAACAACTTTGAATCACTAGCGATCAGCTTAGACATGATTTGTTTATGAACGTTCGCATTAGCAGAAAATACCCGAAATGATACATACTCATGCTTTGAATTGATAAACATTGTTGTCTATGATGAACAGAATTGATTTGATTGTGTTTTTGGCACGAGTGTTTGTTCTAATTTAATCATACTCGTTGCAGCTCTCTGGTACATACATACAGTGAGTTCCAAAAGTGTTCACGTATGGAACATTTTGTTTTTTTTTTTCGTTTAATTTCATCCAATTATGGCAACATTTATTTTTAAATTATCTGGTCACCGAAGTGATCTCTCTATAAAACCATTGATTGATGCGATGTGGATCTTGGTATTTTTCATTAGCCCATAGAGCGAAGCGTTGTCGTTTGGGAAGGTCGAGCGCCTTCAGTTCTTGCACAAGCTGCATTTTAAAGGACGTAAAATGGGCCAAGTCGTTCCATACGTCAGTCCGAGTTGCTGTGAGCAGCGCCGAATCGACTCTTCGCGGTCTTCGTGTACTTTCTCAGCTATGGCGTGGTTTATTTGGTCGAATATTATCCAATAATGAATGCTGGGTATCAAGATGGGTGATGGTGTTGCGAATAGTATGCTCAGTAGGCCGATTGACTATGTTGACTATAAGTTGAGCGAAGTGCGGGAATTTTCGTAACATAATTGAACGATTTGTAAACGTTGTTCAGGCGTAAGTCTTCCCATGATAAAATGCCAAACAATACTGATCATATTTTCATGACAGCTTGACAAGTTTCACGCGTGAACTGTCCAAAAAACGGCAATTGAAAACAGTACCTCTACTGGATCACCCGTTACTTAGGTTTGTAAAAAAAAAATAGACATCGATCATTGGTGATTTATCAAACCTACTCAATTTTAAGATATGATTAAACAAGTATGAGATATGGTTTTTGGTCCATAAGTGGGCGACGCCACGCTCATTTTCAATTTTTAAAAAAAGCCTGGGTGCAGCTTCCTTCTGCCATTTCTTCCGTAAAATTTAGTGTTTCTGACGTTTTTTTTAGTCGGTTAACGCACTTTTAGTGATTTTCAACATAACCTTTGCATGGGAGGTGGGCGTGGTTATTATCCGATTTCTTCCATTTTTGAACTGTATATGGAAATGCCTGAAGGAAACGACTCTATAGAGTTTGGTTGACATAGCTATAGTAGTTTCCGAGATATGTACAAAAAAAACTTAGTAGGGGGCGGGGCCACGCCCACTTTTTCAAAAAAATTACGTCCAAATATGCCCCTCCCTAATGCGATCCTTTGTGCCAAAAACAACAACGTGTTATTGTCGTCGTCTTTAGACACTAAGTTATGCAACTCTGGAAAGTTCAAATTTGTATGAAAAACCAGTGATTAAAAAACCGTACATGTCAGCGAAAAGCAAAAATGATCTCACTTCAACCACTTTACCTCTAAGTTCAAATTTTTTTACATTCGCTTATGGATTTGAACAGCATTTCAAATGAAATTAATGCAAATCAAATGAAGAGGGCTTTGAAAACTAGAATGTCTATGCTTTATAACAGCAAAAAAAATGAAGTGTTGCCATATTTGGATGAAATTCAATGAGTAAAGTAAATTCTACAATTCCTGAACGCTTTTTTATTTTCAGCATCATACCTGTTAAATTTCGCTAATTACATACATTTATTCAAAGGTAGTCAAAAATAATTGTATAAAATTTAAATTATAATTTATTTTCAAATTTCTCTCCAAAAACACAATGGATTATGACCCAACATTTACCAAAAGGGAGTTTAAAGTAATATTGATTAATATAGAACAATATGTACCACTGCAACTTACAATAGATTATTTTCCTTCTATTTTCAAACCGTTCTTGGGAATACTGCAGCGATACTTGGACGTATGGTATATAAATTTGGATTCGTTCCGGTTAGAGTTTTTAACAATAAAACAGTCAAATTTGAAACTTCCGTACATTCAATCTCATAGATTTTAAGTTACCACAAATACATCATAAATAATTAAACAACAATATATACCAACATAATTTTTTGAGTTTAACTGTTTTTTAACAGTCGAATGTTGAGTTTAAAGAAACAACAATATTTTTTCACATTAATTCAATATAAACATTATTACCATTAAACATTATCAAATCTTAAAAAGAGTTTCGCCCATTCCAGCTTTTCAGTTTTGCATGGGATAACGATTTCACATACTTTTGTTATTGTTAACAAATGCTTACTTTTGTGAGCGTAAGTTATAAGTTTACTATAGATATAATTATGTGGAATTGGAAATAAATGTGAAACTTGAAAAAACTTCTGAAGAACTGATGTGGCAATTTGACATTTTGCTCATTTACGTCTTCTTTTTCACATTTTGTTGGAAGAAAATTGTAAGAGACTACGAAAGCTTCCCAATGAAAAGCTCTCATTGTTAAATTTAATTACTCTGACCTTTTATATAATAATACCACATTATTTAAGATTTTTACTCAGTTTTATGAGCAAATGCACATGTAGATTTGCATATCATGAACAAAGATACATGGGAACTTCCATAACTCGAATTTCTTCATAACTGGAACTCTCTATAAACAGCTGAACACATAGAACTCACCGCGCGTAATTATCCCTTCAAACATTGCTATTAGAGATAGTTAGAATTGAGGTGAACAATGAATTTTTACTCAGGCGGATTTGTAACAGATGATATTGAAGAACGGAATATTTAAACCCCAATTTAAATACAAATATTAATACACTAAACATATTAAAATCTCTTTTCACTGAAACAAACAAGCAAAAATTATATGTTCACCTAAATTTTACAAAATACCTGTTTTATGTACAAAATTATGCAAAAACTTTATGTGATGTACTCAAAGTCTCGAGTTAAAGAAGTTCAGTTCATGTACATACATATTTCATAATCATTGTTACAAAAAAAATCATTAATAATTTTTTTTTCAAATATTCGGTTTGATTTCGTTAAAACCATTCTTACTTCGCTTTATTATTTTTGTATATATGTACATACAATATTAAAATTACCAAATGACCCTTATCTCTAAACTACTAAATGTAAATTCAAAATAAGATCGGTATTTTAATATTTATATGGTAAATTTCTTACAACATTTTACAGTAGTCCAATGTCTCTTAAAGTGCCCTCAACAGCTTCGTCCTAAAGTACAAAAAAAAACAAAAAAAAAAAACACAAAGTAAGAGTGTATAATACCTCTTCATCTATACATAAGCAAATATGACAGATAGCATTAAATGAAGCAACCAATATTTTTAGTTTAATGAATATAACTACAAAAAATAAGTATATAATAATATGATATCTGCTTGTCCAGGAAATATTGAATTCATAATAAAAATTAAAGATATATGTAAATTACAGACAATACATAATCTACTGGTGATAAAATTTTGGGATCTACTGCAAAGTCTTTAACGCAAATCTAACATTAATAGGTTTTCTGTATTTTATACGAATATCAATAGGGGTATTCAGACCAGCCTTGTTAATTCGTTAGTCGTTATTCGGTAGTTTTTTACATGTATTTTGGTTTTTGTAAAATTAACAGACTATCGTTCTACCGAGTAACAAACTATCCATCTGGCAAGCTTGATAATTGTTTCGTTACTCGGTAATCTCACATCAGCTGTTCTCCTGCTCCTCTTCTCCATCAACTTAAAGTACTTACCAGTAATAAATTTGATCTGCTCCACATAATTTTCAATTAAATGACTAACAATTTTTGATTTTGCACTTTGTTGAGGCATTTTTACTTTATAATAAAATTGAATCAGCTGTTTCGGAATAAAATTTACCTTACTACAGAGGTAGAATAAAAAGTACGTTCACAGTTAAGCCTTTTAACGAAGTATCAACTAACGAATTACCAAATTAACAGGCTTCGGTCTGAATACCCCTAATGTATTACATTTAAATAACTCAGTATACTAATGTAGGTCGCTTCGATCAAATCGTCGATGTCATATAGTACATGAGTATATATTATTTACACATATATTTTATTTAAGTAAAAGTATTCTGTCAGTATTTTTTGTCTAGCGCCATACATAACTCATAAATACAATTGCAATGAATTAAAAAAGGTGTAATAGTTAATTTAATATATAATATCATAATAATAAAAAATTTACAAATACAGTTGGTGCTACTCACTTGCAGATATTCACATTATTCAATTATAAACGTATTCTCTAGATTTGGAGTTGACAACACATGTATACAATATAAACAACAAAAACGATCACACAGTACAACACACATTCTTTTGGGAGTGAACGAAGCCAATTTTTTCAGATAAATTATTTTGTAGGTTTTGATTCCCCAAACTATTTGTACGAAGGGTTGCCTATATGGGACAAAGTCTATTACTGGACGTAAACTTTCAACAAACCTCTAATGTGTTTACTTCGAATTTTTTTATTAGTTAAGTTATGAATTACTCAACCTTTTAAAAATAAACATGTTGGAAAAGAAACATTAACTTCATTGATGAATCTTATACCGCAAGTAATGAATTTTAATGCCATACGTATGTATACCATACGTATACTAAGTATGTACTTATCAGTAAGTAGTGTAATTATACCCATATGTAAATAGGTGCAAGAATAAATCTTGACCATTTACTTATACATATAAGTATGAAGTAAGTATTATGAAGAAAATAAATAAGATGTACAAATAAATAAATTATCATCTGAATAGGGTTAATAGAAAATGATAATTTTAATAAACAACTAGTAGCGGCAGGGTAAAAACTAAATAAGTAAACAAACAGTATATTTAGTATATTAATTTACTAATGAAAAATATTTTATAAGACAATTTTCAAAACAATATATTGACTTGGAATTTAGATGAGTAGGTTTGAAGGGTATGGGAAAAAGTGTTATTGTAACTAGTTGCATGTACGTTTTGTGTGTCAATATCATAAGTAGAAATTTATTATATTCGGTATTCATAAAGCAATTGAGACAAAGTTAGAAAAATAAGAGTAGTTGTAAACTTTTGAACATACATATGTAGTTGATTCTGGTACAGTCGTCAAGACAAATATGGCAAATAAACAGATATGGAGAGAACTACTCTAAGATGACTTTTTGAGATAATTCATAGCGTATCCTTTGAATGTTGTAAGTTTTGCCCTGCCAAGGCAAATTCAAGAATAATTTTCAAAGAAATACGTATTTTTTGTTTTTTCGTCTACTAGTCGGCACTATTTATTACTGTATCGCGAAGAGTTACAGAGCTAAATTAAAGGTCTGAAATGTCTTGCCACGAACGTAATACTTCAGAGATTATGATCGTGTTGTCTCTTACAATACTTGCTGGTGTAGTTGTCTCATTTGAGTGTTGGCTGACAGCACTATTTATAGTGCTTAGTTAGCAACACTATTACACTAGTTCGAAAATGACACCAGCCGAGCTAAAAGTACGCATAACAATATTCGTTTTCGAAACCGGATACCGATGTAATATTGTCTAGCATAATTGAAAGTAACCTGTGATGGACCAGTAGTTGGTAAATGTCTTATGCCTCGCTGAGTTCGTTTCGTTGCTACGTTTATCAATCAAAGTGAGTGAAATTCAGATGCAGAATCTGCCTCGGACTTAATTCTGGTTGGATCAAGGTTTACAATGCAACCGGGTTGAGTTTTTGTTATATTTCTACTTACCGATCTAAAGATATTAGATCGCTAAAAAAGCCTATGTCATCATAAAACCGGCGCTATTCCGGCAATGTAGAACTGGCTGTCGTCGAATAGACGCTTTGGTATTGATATTGTATTAATCGATCCTTATTTCATAGTTTATACTTTTATTTATTCGTGTGATCCTTTGTATATAATTATGTATGTACATACGTAAATTATAAAGTTTAAGATTTACAAATTAACAAGTCAACTTTAACCAAACCAGTAGCTTTGGTACTTAGTTTATTAAACCCTACGAAGGTTAGTATGTTATGTACATAGTAACATTATAAATTAGTGTGCATAAGTAATAAATTGAATAAGTATATTTAATTTAAATACTCATTGAAATCCTGTTGTAGTTGATCGATTTCGTCATTTTTGCGGGGTAAGCATAAATTGTAATGAATTATAATAATATAAAAAGAGGTTAAAACATTGTTAATAAATATGTTTAATTTATGTACATAAATTTGACACGAGTTAATGAAAAATGCATACTGGAGACTATCAACGCATAGAGAAGGCTTCGATAATTACATGCAGCGTGCAATCGATATTAAATTAAGCATATAAAAAACACAAAACAAAAACTTTGCGACCATAATTATTATTAACACGAATATTACTGTTAATGAAAGATTTATTCTGAAAGAGTTATATTTTTAATCTGAAAGGTAGATATTGCAACAAAAAAAATGAACAAAGCATAACCAATTGTTTATGAAATAAATAACTGCTGAGTAAATTACAACGAATTGTCACGCGTTTATACACTCAAATAAATTCTTTTTATTTTTGAACGTTCCGCCATAAATATTACAATATAGCTATAAATTTTGTCGTAGAAGGCTTTAATGCCAAACAAACATAGACACTGATGAAAATTTACACTTTTCTTTTAATAACAAGTGTATATTGTAATTGTTTGTATTATACTTAAAAAATGTTTGCTAAGCAAATAATAGAACTTCGTTTGCATTACTTTTAGAAATTAGGGGGCATTTATAAATATTTTGTTATAAGAAACATTTAATTCACGCAGACAATTTTAATATTTAAGCATGCATGCATGCAGAACATTACAACGGAAATAACAATGAAGTTAATACATACATAAATAAATACAGTTTCTTTAAGTAATATAACAATTTATCTAATAACATATGTATATGTAATCAACTCATTTATGTAACAATATTAATAAAATCCGTAAATAGTTTAATGCAATAAAATTCGAATTATCTTCTAACATTTTAATAGTGTGGAATAGAAATGTGCAAAATTTATTCATTTAATCTTAAATAATTTAAGGGTTTACATGAGTTTCACGGCTTCAAAAAATTTATAGTTTTGGAGATGCAGCCTTGAGGACAGGTATGCTCCCGAGATCAATTATGTACATAATCATTTAAAACTGTCGTGTTTCTTGAAACTGTACTTTTATTGTAAAGTCAGTTGTCCAGATTTCTTGTGAATTACGCACCGATCTTAATGAAAATTTAGGCATGTGTTCGAGATATAATTTGCAAAGTCATGGACGAAGGAATCGGGTTTTGAATATGACGAACTTCAAAAACGTCAATTACAATGCATTCGAACAAAGTTTAATTTTATGTAGATAGATAGATAGATAGATTATTAGTGAGGTATTGCACCGCGACTTAGGGTTTATTGTGCCCTCTCCTATATCACATGTATTCACCAAGATCCAGCAGCCTGAATAGTTCCAGGAGTTTTCTGGGCGCTACTGAGGTGACGTGATCCCTGTCAATGTATATGAAACCCAGGGCCTTAAGACTTCCTGCACCAATATTTTCCGGTGTTTTATGTAATGCAGCCGGAATATTTGTTACATTAAATCATGTTTTGAATTGCATAAACCTGGTAGTCGATGCGCAGTGACAGAAAATCGCGCATCACAAATAAAATTGATGCTTTTTGACATTTACATATACATACATATATGCAACGATGGCGTAGTCGGTTTGATAAGCTTTCTTAACAAAATCAAATCTTGCTTTAAATTCAAAGATTTTGGCAAAAAAAAACATAATTATAATGGCAGGAATATAATTTATTTTTTATAAATATTTAAATGATGAACAAATTCCATATGAATCCATCCTCCAAACTGAAGGAATTATTTATAATGAAGCTATTTGAATTAATTGTTATAATTCTTTATTTTTATAAGATCGCAGCAAGCGAACAGAAAGTAAACTTTGTAGTTAAAGTATTATACAATATCAAATTATACAACGCATCATTTTGGAATGTTGTTTGTCGTTGCATTTCGACGATGCATAAATACTATATCGATACTTTGCAGTAGGACGTTTCCAAAATCAGCCTATTTCACAAAACATTGGCAAAATACAACACAGGTATCAAATTATGATTTTACGATGCTTTATGACACGTTGTGAGTACCCCAAATATGTATATTTGGAATCAAATATTTTATTTTTAAAAAGGAACCAAGCCTAGCTCGAGAACACCCATATAACCCCTTAAGAAATAAATTAAACTTTAATATGTCATAAGGTAAATTCATAAAAGATGAAAGCTGCAGCAAAAAACAGATATAATATATTCGTAAAATTAAAATAAGAATCGCAGAAATAATGCACTCCAAACACTAATAGCACATTTGTTTCTTACTTACAACTTGTATGAATTTACCTTGATAGTCGATTATATTTTTTGGAGTCAAAGTTTGAAAAGTTTTGAAATGGTATCTCATTATTAAAGGGTTGCTTTATAGAGACCAAAGAGTCTTCAAAAAAATTTGCATTTAGAAGAATGAAAGGAGGGCGTAAAGAATCCCTTGAAAGGATGCCGATTTTCAAAGAGCCAGCTAGAAAGCTTCTAATCGAGCAAATCTTTAACTATTGAATAATGATATCGGAACACAATATGAACAGAAATATGTTTCTTTATATGCGATGTACATTTAAAAAAATATATTAAGTGAAAACTAAAATAATACAAAGCAAAAGGAAATGTTATGATAAATATTAATATTGTTACGAATAACGTTGAGTTTGGTGTGTAGGAAATGTATATTCAGATAATAAATTTGAATGCTTCAAAACTAGAATATAATGCAAAACATATAACTATAGCTATTATAAAAAATATGCCCTCTCTTCTACATTTATTAATAATATTATGTTTTTATATCTTTAGTTCTACAAGTCATATGCTTCTGGTGTACTGACCTCTTGTAGTAAATCCTGGGATGCAATTGCTTTAAGCACATTTTTTTTGGAAGTCTCCTGTATTTCACCACCAATTAACAACTCATCCAAGATAAAGTATGCTTTTTCAAAATTAAAAATTATATCCAATTCGCAAACCTAAATATAGAATGCTTAGTAAGAAAAAATCATTCAATTCATACTGAGTATCTAATCTAATCATCTCCCAACATTACAATGTCATAATATTATAATTATATTTTTACACTCTAATGTCTTTTTAATTAATATTAATGGTAACGATATGCAAACAAACAAGAAAAACGTAGCACTGAAGCTATAATACCCGGCAGTGGGTTGCAGATCACAGTGATATTACTGGTTACTATGAAACAGATGAATTAACCAGAACAGGGGCTCTGCAATTAGTGGGAATTTACCTCTTTGATATTTAATCGACAAATATGTTATACATACAGCTGAGTCTGTCAATTCCTTAACAGGTCACTGTCTAACAGACATATCAGCAGACTATCGTAGAAGCTGCCTATAAAACCTCTTCTATGCGAATGCATAGGGTGTCTTCACGATGTTTCGGAAGTTGCACAGATAAAACTTGTTGTACTGATGACCTTTGCGTACATACAGACAGACGGATGGCTAAATCGACTTGGCTTGTGATGCTGATCATTTATACATACATACATATATATGTACATATTCACAGCATATACATATATATATATGTACAGTGTTGGAAAAAATAATAGAAACGGGTTGTTTACATATAATAAATCAATTATATCAATACTTGTTAAAAATATTTCTTGAAATGGCCCACCCTGCACAAATAGCTGTTAACAGTTACTGTTTTGCAAACCCGTTTTTTTCCGCTAGTTTGTCTTATTTTGCCTCTATATGCGAGAGAGTGAACAACTGAATAGTAGCGCTTGGAAAAAATAATAGAAACAAAACGTGTTTGTTATTATTTTTGCTTTTTAAAAGGTAAAAAATTTGTTTTTGATGCTTCTAATTGTGTTTTAAAATAATGTAAAATGAATTAAATTTATACTATAGGTTATTTTGCCATAAAAACTAATAAAATGGGCCGAGCCAAACACTGCACGGAAGAGGAGAAGAATGTAATAATTAACTTGAGAAAAAAAGGAAACTCAATGAGTAAAATAGCAGATATGGTTAAATGCTCCAAGAAGAAGGTGTTCACTGCCCTTCATAGTGCAAAAAAGCCTGAAACACGAGGTAGAAAACGAAAAATGACTGCTGGCGATGACAGGCGTTTAATCCGCCATTGCAAAGCTAACCCTTTTCTGTCCTCTAGAGAACTGCAGGTGGAATTGAGTTTAAATGTATCAACCCGAACCATTAGGTACAGGTTGTCAGATGCCAAACTTCCTGCCAGAACACCTAGAAAAGTACCCTTGCTAAGCCTTAAAAACAAAAACAACAGGCTTGCTTTTGCCAGAAAACATCTTTTTCGTCAAAATTGGAAAAATGTGTTGTGGTCTGATGAGACAAAAATTAATATGTTTGGATCAGATGGTAAACAATACGTAAGACGTCCTACAAACACAGCATTTGATCCAAAATACACTAGAAAGACGGTTAAGTACAGCGGGGGTTCCATTATGGTGTGGGGTTGCTTCTCAGAGGAAGGCGTTGGTCCAATATTTTGGATAAAGAACAAAATGTGCGCAGTTGACTATGTTAACATATTGCAGACAATAATGCTTCCCTATGCTAAAGAGAAAATGCCATTAAGGTGGGAGTTTATGCAGGATAATGATCCTAAACATGCGTCGAAACTGGTAAAGCAGTGGTTTAAGAAAGAAAGGGTGCAAGTTATGGAGTGGCCGTCGCAATCGCCAGACCTAAACCCCATTGAACACCTTTGGGCAGACCTAAAGAAGAGAATCGGACCTTTTAAAGCCAGCAATAAGGACGAATTGTGGGCCCAGATTCAAAAATCGTGGAATTCAATTCCAAAGATCGTTTGCTCAAATTTGGTTCATTCGATGCACCGAAGATGCGAAGAGGTAATTAGGCAAGGCGGCGGTTCAACAAGATATTGAAACAATAATATTTTTGTAAGAAGTTTGGGTCAAACTGTAATTTATGAAGAAATTATATTATGTTTCTATTTTTTTTTCCAGGCCAAAAATAGAAAATGGCCACAATTTATTTGTGTCTTATAGCACTTGCTAAATAAATCTAGATTTTGATTAACTTTAACAAATATATTAAATCGTAATGTATTTAAATTGAAAGAGTTCTACAAACAATAAAAATATATCGAAAACTGTACGTTTCTATTATTTTTTCCAACACTGTATGTACATATTCCCTTTGGGTGTTAATACAGGGTGTTAATACATACTTCGTGGAAAATTTAAAATACCGCGTTCAAGGTATAAAATAAAATAAATTGGAATTATATTTGTAGCGATGATTAAATTTCCTACTCTATATAGACAGATAATTGATTTCATAATTCAGATACTTACACTTCCAAAATATTTATCCAATAGTTCGACATAACGATGAATGATTTCGAGAGTTAACAATTCATTATCATTTTGTTCAATAGCGCAACAAAAATATAAACTCGCATATCTAAAATAAATTAGAAAGAATATTCCAGATTATAAGCTGTAATATTTTTATATTTTTTTAAGATTTTTCGGTTACGAAATATTAAAATGTTTGCTGAATTTAATTATTTACTTAATTATTTAAGTTATAAATAATGAATAGCTTTTAATGAATGCACCTAAGCTATTTTTCCAATATCCTCTGCAAGCCTCAAATAAATTTCTGTTACAGTTTTTTACAAATCTCTTAAGGTCGAATTTACAAAACTACCTGAATCTCTTACTCGCTTATTACACGCAGCAACTTTTGTTTCGGCAACTCTTGGTTTATAGGCGAGGGGGCGACGAGGAGAGGAGAATCGCGCCGAGTTTCCAGTGTTCAGCAACTCGCTTTGTGTTCTCATTCGTAACAGTTCGCTGCGACGTTTTTCGGCATTCGTGTTCTTTCTTTCGTAGTACATAGTTGCATTTGAGTATATTTTTTTGAAATTAATATTTTGAATATATTTAAAAAATTTAATTTCATCTTTTGGCAAGTAATTTGCAAATATGTATACAGATATACATAATATAATATAAATATTTTAGAAAATGGAGTATGACAAAAAAATCGAATTAATTAAAGATATTGTGAAATGTATGGAGAAAGCCATACAAATTGATTCAGACGATAGTGAAAAGGGTGATATATGTGAAAGTCTGTCATATAATCTTTGTTTTAATTTTGAATTATAAATAAAATGTATTTCTTAATTGACATAACTGATTAATATACATATGTGATAGAGTGGCCCAAATACCTATAAGGAAAAAGAAACGACAATGGGTTAAAGTAAAGAGTAGACAATGGGTTAAAGTAAAATGAAAGAGAATGAAAAAAACTCGAACAGAGTTGCGCAACACAAGTTGCTCGTGTGAAGGTAATGGGCGACAGCAAAAGAGAATCGCCCGAGAACTAGCAACTTTTGTTGCCGCGTATAATAATAGACTTAGAGCGCTATTAGCATAAATGCATTAACACTCATTGCAACGCTTACCCATATGCGTAAGAGAGCGAGAAACGAAAAATGTGCTGAAGAGATTCAAGTAGCTTTATTTCCAAGACAATTATGTTACTACTCCTCTTTCTGCTAGCAAAACATTGCTACTCCTATTTTATTAAGTTACTGCTAATATGTCCGCACCGATATCAGACAACGGTAGGATATAAGTAGCTGCCATACAAACTGATCGATCAAACTCAAGTCCTTGAAAGAACACTTTTGATTTGATAAGGTATCTTTACGAAATTCGGCATGGATTATTATCCAAATCAACTAAGACTATAGCATATTTCATACAAACTGACACTGATTAAAATTAGATTTTATTGAATTAAGGGTTTGGGGTCAAATTTTCAACTCTTGAAAGTGCGTGTTTCTTTGATTTATATCCTCCAAAACTTTACTACTTCATATCAATCCATCTATTTTATATTAAATACTTCCCTGGTCGAACTAATACCGAGACGTCTTCAGTTTTTTCGCGAACAACTACTTTCTTCGTTGACAGCCTCCAACGGCGCTTCAATCAAAAAAGTACTGGTTGATCTAACACCGGGATTTATCAAGATAATAAAAATTCTCAAGGACGAGTTTTGTATTGACGAAATAATTTTTCCTTTTTTTGATTACAAAGTATGGTATGGACATAGAAGTTAAAAATATAAGTGTTATTTTCATTATAAATCAAAGCAAATATCTCAAAACCACACGTCAGTATATATATACAGTACAAAAATATCTTAGTTCAGTGCGAAAAACTTTGTAAAATGCTAGTTATTAAGACGTTTTAGTATTTAGTTGGGTCCCCATTGGCATCTATAACTGCTTGAAGATGCAGTGGCATTGATTCTGCTAAATTTGTCAACGCTGCAGATGTAATGCTGTTCCAAGGTCCCAATATGCGCTCTTAGAGTATAGCAGAGCTAGAAACTTGGTGCTTTCTAATTCTACGCTCCAAAATCTCGCAGACATGTTCAATAATATTCATATTTGGACTTTGAGGTGGTGTATTTAATTGTCTTGGAGTATAATAAAGCAACCAGTCCTTAACAATTTGCGCCGCATACATCGGATCGTTATCTTGTTGAAATATTTAACTGGAACCGAGCCCTAAATTATCCACCAAAGGCTTCAAATTATGTTGCAACAGAGACTTATACTTATAACCGTCCATTTCACCTTCAATAAAGTCCGAATTTCTAACTCCAGAGGCCGCAACAGCTCCCCAAACCATTACGCTGCCGCCACCGAGCTTCACAATTGATACTACGTTTTTCGGTTCAAGCGTGGCGTTAGTTTTCCTTCAAATTTTAGCCCTTTCATCACTATCAAAAAGGGTGAATTTAGAATCATCTGTAAATGAAACTTTTTTCCAAAAATCCATTTCCTTTTCTTTGTGTTTTTTGGCGAACTTTAAACGAAGTTTCCGGTTTTTTCATAAATAAAAGGTTTCTTCCGTGGTGTTCTACTGTGGAATCCGTTATCGTTTAGAGTTTTTTTTTATTGTTCTTGGTTGGATACTCATTTGTGACGTACTTACTATGCGTTCGGCTATATTTGGAGCATTTACTTTTGGATTTTGGTCTACTTCGTTGAGAATCAGGCCGACGTCTCTACGAGATTGTTTTTTTGGGCGTCCACTGCGCGGTTTATTTTCGTTGGAACCATTATTTTTAAAGTTTTTTAGAATTGTCTGTACTGTTGCTCGACTCAACTTCAAAACTTTAGAAATTTCACCATATGATTTTTTTTCTTTTCTTTCTTTTATCACCAAATTTCTTACATCAATTGATATTTCATTTTGCGTAGCCATTATAGCGGGTAAAATTTAGAATAGCATCCCCGGATTTCGGGCATAAAATAGGTATCACTGGAAAGGTGACGTTCTCCAGATCACGAAAATATATATATATAGTTGCCGCTGACTTATAGTTTTCGAGATATTCGCATTTAAAGTTGAAAAATTGACAACTTTTACATTGATAATTTGTGTATTGTGAGTAACTTTTTCTCTTATATTATGCACTTTTCACTTACTAACACTTCAGCGCGGCGCTTCAAAAAAAATAACCATGGCAGCACTTTTCTCATTGTGCAAATGCAGAGAATTGTAACTAAAATAAAATAATTAAAATAAAGCTTTATTTACAACAAATATTAAAAAAATGAATATGCAGAAACGTTATAGTGAAGTGTTAGTAAGTGAAAAGTGCATAATATAAGAGAAAAAGCTACTCACAATACACAAATTATCAATGTAAAAGTTGTCAATTTTTCAACTTTAAATGCGAATATCTCGGAAACTATAAGTCAGCGGCAACTATATATATATATTTTCGTGATCTGGAGAACGTCACCTTTTCATTGATACCCATTTTATTCCCGAAATCCGGGGATGCTATTCTAAATCCCAGCCATTATAGCTATTGAAGTGTTTAAACCACAACTAAATTCAATAAATAACAAACAATAAACATATTGAAATAAAATAAAAAGGCTAACGTTACTTTACTGTTATTATTACAATGTACAAAGTAGGAGATTTGAACTGTATGTAGACTTTTGTCAAAGCAATTTTTGAGTTTTTCATCCATAAATTTGTTGTTTTATGTTAAATAACGGATTTTTTTAGTTAATTGTTATTATAATAAATATTAGAATAAAACTGTATAAATACATTTTTCTAAAAAGTTTTTGCACTCCCATATCAATGGAAATAGGGGGTGTATGTAGACTTTTGTCCGCCACTGTATATTTCTTGATCTAAAGGACCTCCTCTATCCGCGAATACCCATTCTAATCCCGAAATCGGGGGATGCTATTCTAAATTCCAGCCTTATTATGTAAAATACCACCTTATTTTATTATTATTACCTCTTATAAACGATTTTGCAATCTTTCCACTCTAGAAAAGAGCACATCTTGGGTTTGCGAGCAAGGATTGTGGTTACCAATTCTCTAGTTATTTTCTTCTTTACTTTATCTGGATAAGCCATATACCATTTCTGCAAACGCAATTTGCCTTGTCGACTGAACAATAACATAAAAAGCATCTGCAATGCAAAGTGAAACCAACAGATTATTATTTGGTAAAATTCATATGAATTGTACTCACCATTCTTGAAGAAACTAAGAAACCCGTTCCTATTCCTTTTAATATTGGAATAATAAGTATAAAATATATTTAAGCTGAATCACCTATTTATCTAAATATTGTTGAAAAGTTCTAATCTCCAAATTAAGTGTCCAACTTATAACTTGTGATGTTTAATTTTAATCAAAACATGTATTCACATTAAACACTCGATACCATAAATATGATACTCGATACTTTCTTGTTAGACTTGGGAAGGCATACCCACAAGTTGGTTGATTGAGTTGGGCTAGAAATTGCCCTTGTCGTTACATACGACACAACTTTTAATACAATTTTGAGGCCAACTTCATTTTGAATATTCATTTCGTTGCTTAAACATGAGTTCGGAAGTTTTTGCTTTACTTATTATATATGACGCGTTCTCTTCGACATCCGAAATAAAATGGCAAAATCGTTTGAAATCGCACTAACCAACTAACAGAACCAACTTGTCAAAATATCAAAAAATTTTGATTTTCATCCAACCAGTTGGTACAACTCATACAACTGCCCCATATACGTAACAATCAGTTGTACAATTCGATGAAATTGGTACAATAATTGGTGCGTGTATGCCTCCCATAAGCTACGTTAATCAGGACGTTAAACGTTTAAAAAATTGCTTTCAAGTAGCAATACACTCATCCTTTACTACTACCTACACCTAATGAAATAGGTGTGAAATCAAATGTGGTTTAATTGTCTGGAATATGAATATTTCGATACATTCATGCATTGACATCAAAATATAATTATATTAAGGAATTTTTTAATGTGTCTCTCTAATAGCTTATGGTACAGAAGTTACAGAGTTTTTTTTTTAAGTTCAAACTTAAAAGTACATTTTTTACGGGCAACAATTTACTGCAACGGCCGCAGCGTAATAGCACAACCTGTGAAAAACGTTACTGCCTTCCTTTCTTGAACAGTGAAAAACGTGGTAAAAACGGCCATCTTTGTTTATTTTCATTTGAACATTGTTCCTATTGCTCAATGCGCATATATAGTTTTGAGCACATCTTTGTTTTCAATTACAATTTTTTACAATATAAAATATCAAAACTGAAAACAAACTATTAAAAAATAGTTTATATATTTATAAATAATAGTATTCGACTCTGATTTTGAGTTACTTTAAGAAAATTTCAAATATATTGAACAGATTGAATTATAAAAGTTGATAATTACTGCAGTATATCGATATCGGCAACCCTGCGTTGTGAGAGAGCATTCAGCTGCCACGTTATCTGCGGCGAAAATCCAAATGTCGTGAATTCTCACCTCATCCCACGTCAAAGAGAGAAGGGAGAAGTCACTGTTCAGTTACATTGCGCGCCCACAAGATAGGTCGTGCCAGCTGACTCGGGTCACGATTTTACGTTTTCACTGGTTGAAACTTACAACACAACACAACATGAAACTTAGAGCGCTATTACATGAACCAACTTGCTACTATTGCTAATTCTCGGGCTGTCGCCCATTACCTTCACACGAGTTTTTTTCTCATTCTCTTTCACTTTGCTTTAACCCATTGTCTACTCTTTACTTTAACCCATTGTCGTTTCTGTTTCTTTATAGGTATTTGGGCCACTCTATCACATATATTGATCAGTTCTGTGAATTAAGAAATACTTTTTATTTATAATTCAAAATTAAAACAAAGATTGTATGACAGACTTTCACATACATACATATATCACCCTTTTCACTATCGTCTGAATCAATTTTTATGGCTTTCTCCATACATTTCACAATATCTTTAATTAATTCGATTTTTTCGTCATACTCCATTTTCTAAAATATTTATATTATATTATGTATAAGTATCTGTATACATATTTGCAAATTACTTACCAAAAGATGAAATTAAATTTTTTAAATATATTCAAAATATTAATTTCAAAAAAAAATATACGCAAATGCAACTATGTACTACGAAAGAAAGAACACGAATGCCGAAAAACGTCGCAGCGAACTGTTACGAATAAGAACACAAAGCGAGTTGCTGAACACTGGAAACTCGGCGCGATTCTCCTCTCTTCGTCGCCCTCTCGCCTATAAACCAAGAGTTGCCGCAACAAAAGTTGCTTTATGTAATAGCCGAATTATAAACCCTTTCACATACGCAATAGTGTCGATTGTATATATGGAATCGCCCTTAAAAACTTATTTCAACAGAAACCTTTGGTAACCACTCGTGTGTAATTAACCAGTTATTTAACCGATAGTGGTTTTTCAAGGCAGTAAGCATTCTATACTACAGCACGAAACCTATATATGTTTTTGCTACAATCAATACAATCAATATGCAAATTTGTTTTGATTCTATGGTCAATATTATATTGCTAGCGGGAACACTTATATAGGGCAAACAAAATATGCAAGGAGTTGATCATACCAATTGCATATGGAAACGTGGTGTTAATGAAAATTCACTATATTGTGCCGGAAATTTCATAATATTTCACCGATAATATTATTTCGTGGGAAAATAAAATGGCAGTTAAGTTAACAGCTAACATAAATAATCCTCCTATAAGTAAGTTTATGAAATTTTCAAGTTATAGGTTATTATTAATATTTTTTTTAGAGTTGTATTTATATTTTCATTGATATCAAAGTTAATGTTGTTGTAATTTTAACTTTTTTCAATGTTCCAAGGTGGTTTGGCAACTGCTCATCTTATAAGCGACACTATAGAAGTTGAAGTTGCTTGGGGTAATGAAACCACGCTTCAATTTCCAGACAAACGCCAGCTTCTTTGTCATTCTAATAATGATGTGTTGAGGGCGCTGGCACGTGTGGCTCCAGAGTATAAGCTTTATGGAGAAAATGCTATTGAACGTTCCCAAATAGATCATTGGTTGTCGTTTTCATTAACATGCGAAGATGACATATCCTGGGCATTGACATTTCTCGATAAATCAATTGCCCCTGTAACTTATCTAGTAGCGAACAAGCTAACCATTGCTGATTTTGCTCTTTTCAACGAGATGCATGCACGTTATGAGTTTCTTTCAGCTAAAGGCATACCACAACATGTGCAACGCTGGTATAACCTTATAAATTCGCAACCTCTGATTCAAAAAGTGTTGGAGGCGTTGCCAAAAGAAGCACTTGGTGCAGCCAAAAGATCCAAAAGAAGCAATGGTGTTAAACTAAGTGAGTGCGAAAGTTCACATTTGTCCGATAGGCCAAAAACAAATGACCGTAAGCAGGAAGGAAAATTTATAGATCTACCCGGTGCGGAATTGGGTAAAGTAGTAGTACGATTTCCTCCAGAAGCTTCTGGATATTTGCACATTGGACATGCTAAAGCTGCCCTATTAAATCAATACTATGCATTAAACTTTAATGGCAAACTAATAATGCGATTCGACGACACTAATCCAGCGAAGGAAACTGTTGAGTTTGAAGAAGTTATTTTGGGCGATGTCGAATTATTACAAATTAAACCAGATGTTTTTACCCACACATCCAATTACTTTGAAATAATGTTACAATATTGCGAACAAATGATTAAAGATGGCAAGGCATATGTAGATGACACGCCGGCGGACAAAATGAAAGTTGAACGTGAACAACGTGTAGAATCAGTGAACCGGTCAAATGGTAATATAAATAATATTTGGCTGATTTGGATTTTACACTATGCTTTCTTTCAATTCAAGACGTGGAAAGAAATCTATCATTGTGGCAGGAAATGGTGAACGGCACAGATATGGGCCAAAAGTGCTGCGTTCGGGCAAAAATTGACATGTTGTCAGCAAATGGCTGCATGCGTGATCCAACGATATACCGTTGCAAGAATGAACCTCACCCACGTACAGGCACAAAATACAAGTAACTATCATTTTTTTCTATTTTAATGGTCAGGAAGTTGTAAATTTCTGGAACTTTTAAGGGTCTATCCTACGTACGATTTTGCTTGTCCGATTGTTGATTCAATAGAAGGAGTTACCCACACGTTACGTACAATGGAATACCACGATCGTGATGATCAATTCTATTGGTTTATAGATGCGCTAAAGTTGCGAAAGCCTTACATATGGGAATACAGTCGCTTAAATATGACAAACACAGTGTTGTCTAAACGTAAGCTGACATGGTTCGTTGAGTCTAGATTAGTGGATGGATGGTAAGATGAATAATAATATAAAAATTCAATATTATATGAACAAGCAATATCAAATTCTTCATAGGGATGATCCACGTTTTCCGACAGTGCGGGGAATTATTCGACGAGGCATGACTGTTGAGGGTTTACGCGAATTTATTATAGCCCAAGGTTCAAGTAAATCTGTAGTGTTTATGAATTGGGATAAAATTTGGGCATTTAATAAGAAAGTGATCGATCCAATTGCACCTCGTTACACTGCATTGAACTACGATAATCGTGTTATTGTAAATGTTTTGGATGCAAAAATCGAAAAAATTGAGGTACCTAAACATCCAAAAAATGAGAGTCTTGGAATGAAAGAAATAACAATCGGCCCACGTGTATATATCGATTATGATGACGCGATTGCCCTTAAAGAAGGGGAAAATGCCACCTTTATAAATTGGGGCAACTTGTTAATAAAAAAAATACATAAAGATAACAGCGGTAAAATATTAGAAATTGATGCGACTTTAAATTTGGATAATAAGGACTTTAAAAAAACATTAAAACTTACTTGGCTTGCTGTGGAAAACAATGATTCCCTTTATCCGCCCACATTCTGTGTCTACTTTGACAATATTATAAGTAAAGCAGTATTGGGGAAAGATGAAGACTTCAAACAATACATTGGTCACAAAACTAGGGTAAATTCTTCTATATTATTTAATAACTGATATACAACAGTAAATTGTTTTAATTTTTTTAGGAAGAAATAAAAATGCTTGGTGATCCCGAACTAATGAAATGCAAAAAAGGAGACATAATCCAGCTTCAACGACGTGGTTTCTTTAAAGTTGATGTTGCTTATGCGCCAGCCAGTCCTTTCTCGAATGTTGTAACGCCGGTCATTCTGTTCTCAATACCTGATGGCCACACTAAAGATATGCCATCTTCAGGCTTGAAAATAAACGCAAATTTACAAGATGTTAAAAATGTGAGTAGTATAATTTAATCTGTATATTTCAAAATGATAGTTATACTAGTAGAATTTTAAAACATTTTGTACATCTGGTATATTAAGTTTTCGTGATGTTTTCCATATTATACATATACATATGTATGTATATATATATACACTTGTCAGAAAGTCTATTGGTTGCTATTGATTAATGTACGCGGTTCAACTTCATTTGAGTCATTGCGTACTGTGAATGGTACGGTGTGTGCAAGTTTTGGAGAAGCATGCCAGTAATTACAATTGCTGGAACATAATAATCGCTGGAATCAAACGATGGACGATGCGATAGCTACTTCGTATGCCACTGAAGTTCGCACACTTTTCGCGATGATCATTTCATCATATCTGCCTTCAAATCTGTGTCAATTATGGGATACGAACAAAAATTACATTGCCAAAGACATTTTACATCGCATTCGTTAAGAATTGGAAATGGGCAAATTTCGATCGTCTTGACAATGAAGGCGAAGCCGTGAATTATTGCGTAAAATTTCTAAATTCTTTGGAGAGGCTTGGTATGCCGGCGCATCATTTGCGTCTCACAGTTGGGTCTGCCATTATTATGTTTCGCAATCTTCATTCGCCGAAACAGTGTAATGGAACTCGACTGATTGTGACGCAGCTATCGAATACAAGGGCGCCGAATGCTTGGTGCTACAAATTCTTTTGAGTTCCAACGATTTGCCATTTCAGTTCAAAACTATTCAGTTTCCAGGAAAAATTGCATTTGAAATGACAATCAACAGAACACAAGGAATCGAGAATAGACCCCCACATATCCAATATATATCCTCCGAGCAATGAGTCTCCGCATGACACCTCTTTGCATGCCCCACTAACCCATACTTTTCTTTTTGGTCCGACCAAGTCAAATCAGCACTTTTCTTGGGCCTCCCGTTAGATGACGTCGACGACAACTTAGCGAATCCTTACCATCCAAATGGGGACTAGGTATCCGCTAAAGCAACAACAACAACAAAAGTTATCGTCCCAAAAAAAAACTTTTTAGGCAGTTTTGTGATTGTTTGAGCACGCGTTAGAGATAAGCACAGACAGCGAGAAATTACGGCATGTTTTACAGTTTTTAAGAAAGACGAAAGCTCAAGTCTGGCGACTCATAATGTGAGTAGTGGTTGTAGTCCTCTATCCCATTATTGTTATTTTGATATCATAGATGTAGCACTATCTGCAAGATTTGATCGTTAAAAAAATGGAAACCGTATCGAATCCGATAGTCAATTAACTGTTTCGAATACCCATGAGCAAAACATTGCACGAAAACTGTCAATTCCCACGACAGCCGGTTCTACGCACCGGAATTGACTCGGATTTTATCCGACCAAGGGCTGTCCTTTCGGCGATCTAACCCCGTTTGGATCGGTAAGCATTAATATGTGTTTGTCGTCATTAGAGCAACGCCTTGCAGCAGGGTTGCTCCGTATCCTCCTGACTCGTGCTGGCATTGAGTCCAACCCGGGCCCGGAGGAATTTTTCTGCTGCGTCTGCGCTAAAAGGCTCCATCCAAACTCCACCTCGGTCAGGTGCAATACATGCAATGGATGGAGCCATCTTAAGACCTGCTCAGGCCTTAAGACCCACAGGGAGTGGACCACGCGTTACGTGGCCCCGTGTTGTCTGCGCAATACTGCGACACAAGCCTCCACGGCTGTGCAACCTGCACACTGTTCGCGCGCCGCGCCGCCACTCAATCAGAGTGGCCAACAAAGGACCTCTACGGTCAGGAGCTCAAACAGGCAACACAGCTCCCACTCTGACTTGTCCCCCCCCCCAACCTTCATCCCGCTCCAATCCTCGTGCGAGAACCAATCAGCAACTCTTGGTTCCTCGCACAGTCTGCTCCGTGTGTCAGGCTGTCATACGTCGGAACGTCGCATCAGTTAAGTGCAATTCCTGCACTAGCTGGTGCCACTTCCCGACGTGTTCCGGCCTGCGCACCACACGTGAGTGGAGTGTCACCTACGTTGCCCCATGCTGCAGGAGTCTGCCCCCGCAACTCACAACAGTGGCGTCGCCAACCAACACCCCAGTGCGACAACCGCCCCCGCGGGTTCTGCAGCTGCAACAAATACCACCAACACGTCACTCCCTCACCCCCAGGATCACCCACGGACACCCGCGACAAACCCGACTCCTTCAATTTAACTGCAACGGACTCCAGAGCAAGATCGAGGAGATAGTTGCACTTATGAATCGGGAACGTGTATCGATAGCTGCGGTCCAAGAAACCAAGCTAAACAGCCGCTCAGATCTTCTGAGTTGTGCAGGTTTCAACGTTTTACGTAAAGATCGCGAGCGAGATGGTGGTGGTGGCCTAGCCTTCATATTGCACAACACCGTGCAGTATCGTTTAATCGAAGAAGACATCGACCCCAGGGATACTACCCTAGAATGTCAGGGCATAGCTATCCGGTCAGGTGATGTCGAGCTCGAAATATTTAATATATACATCCCCCCAGTTACATGTTGCCCTACAGGATATCACCCGAATATAGGTGCGCTACTTCGTGGTGAAAACCGTATGGTACTAGGCGACTTTAACGCGCACCACGATCTTTGGCATTCCTGCCTGTCAAATGATCGTAGGGGGATGGAGCTGGCGGAACAGATTGACGATTCGACATTCTGCACAATGAATGACGAAGCCCCCACCAGAGTTATGGGCACCTGTAATAGCTCGCCGGATATTACCATTGCTAGCGGTGGCCTGATAAACAGCATAACCTGGCGACCTATGCTAACTCTTGCATCAGACCATCTGCCCATAATTATCTCGATCGAGAAGCCTCCCGATTTCGTTTCTGTGGACAACCGTACCTTCATTAACTTCAAAAAAGCTAATTGGGTCGGCTTCACAGAATTCACTGAGAGCACCTTCAACGCTCTACCCATTCCTACGGACGTATGCGTTGGCGAACGTCAATTCCGCAAGGTGATCGCAGCAGCTACTGCTCGCTTCATCCCGGCTGGAAGAATAGCGGAAATCCGCCCCAATTTCCCAGCCGAAGCAGCTGTCTTAGCTAATGAGCGCGACACCTTACGCCATGCCGATCCCGGGGATCCCCGAATAAGGGATCTCAATTTGGAGATTCGGCGAGTGGTAAATCAACATAAGCGGACGAAATGGATAGAGCACCTGAAGTCCTGCAGCCTCTCCACCGGTGTGAGTAAGCTTTGGGCTACTGTCAAAGCTTTGTCTAATCCGAAGAGACACGACGACCGAGTTGAAGTTCAATTCAATGGTCGTGCCTCTTCGGACCCGAAGAAGTGCGCGAGCTATTTTAGCCGGCAGTTTACACTGCACCCTTCGGTAGACAAAGCTAAGAGATGTGTTAACCGGCGGCTGCGCAAAATGCCAAACAACTGCGCGCCACTTACTTTCACCGGCGAGGAGGTTCAGAGTGTCATCACAAAAGCTAAATCATCCAAATCCATTGGCCCTGATGGAATCAACATGCTAATGCTAAAGCATCTAGGCTCGGCGGGAGTAGGTTATCTCACCAGTGTCCTCAACTTGTCACTAACCACCCTTCAAATACCCGATGTGTGGAAAATCGGAAGGGTGGTGCCACTACTGAAACCTGGGAAACCCGCCAACAAAGGGGAATCTTATCGCCCGATAACTCTCCTCTCCCCAGTAGTGAAGACACTTGAGGCCCTGCTACTCCCGACTTTCACTCACCACCTGAGCCTAGCCAGCCAACAGCATGGATTCCGAAAAGTGCACAGCACCACCACAGCACTTAGCGTCATAAACACCCAGATAGTTCGTGGCCTCAACCAGAAGCCACCCTGTGAGAGAACGATCCTCGTAGCGTTGGACTTGTCAAAAGCCTTTGACACAGTCAACCACACAACGCTATTGCAGGACATAGAAAAAACAACGCTTCCTCCAGGGTTAAAGAGGTGGACCATGAACTACCTGAGTGGTCGCCAGTCATCCGTACTATTTCGAGGCGAAACATCTAAACTGAGAAGAATTAAACAGGGGGTTCCGCAGGGTGGTGTCCTCTCCCCACTACTGTTTAACTTCTATATCTCGAAACTCCCACAACCACCAGAGGGGGTCTCCATAACCTCATACGCTGATGACTGCACGATATTGACGTCGGGCAATGGAATCGATGGCATGTGTTCGAAAGTGAACAGCTACCTCTCCGACCTTTCTCGTTTCCTCACTGCACGGAATCTCCAACTTTCCCCCACCAAATCCACAGCGACTATATTTACAAACTGGACGAAGGAGTATAGACTTGAGCTTGATATTGCAGTCGATGGCGTCAAAATTCCGACTGTCAATAACCCTAAAATTTTAGGCGTAACCTTTGATAGTCTATGCTCCTTCACTCCCCATACGACCGCGATTATCGCCAAAGTACAGAGCCGCAACAAGATCCTCAAGTCGCTAGCCGGCAGCACATGGGGAAAAGACAAAGAAACGTTGTTGGCAACTTACAAGGCAATCGGCCGGCCGGTCCTCAACTACGCAGCACCGATATGGTCGCCTGGATGCAGTGGCACGCAGATGAGGAAACTACAGACCTGCCAGAACACAGCACTCCGGACTACGACGGGATGTCTCTTGATGTCTCCCATCGAACACCTCCATAGTGAGACGCGCATGCTTCCTGTAAAGGAGCATAATGAACTTCTCTCCAGGCAGTTCCTGCTGGGATGTTTCCGTAGGAATCACCCTTGCAGCCATCTGCTTGGAGCGGAGCCGCCTCCTAGGAGCATCAAGAGGTCATTCCTCGACTACGTCGACGACGTCGTACAGTACGCCGACCGAACTTCGGACGCTACAGACTTCAGACAGGTACTGACCGCCATCCACAGTGGAGCCATTAACACCTTCACCGACTCCCTTCCCGTGAATGGCGTTCTTGGAGTCAAAGCACCACCTATTGCAGATGAAGAGCTCCAGTTGCCGCGAGAAACGCGAGTGACCCTAGCGCAACTTCGTTCTGGGTATTGTAGCAGGTTAAACTCCTACTTATCCAGAATCGACCCCGACATATCCAATATATGTCCTGCATGCAACGAGTCTCCGCATGACACTGGCCACCTCTTTGCATGCTCCACAAACCCAACTCATCTAACACCTTCCTCCCTTTGGTCCGACCCCGTCGAAACAGCGCGTTTCCTGGGCCTACCGTTAGATGACCTCGACGACAACACAGATGACCCTTACCACCCTAACGGGGATTAGCATATCCGTTAAAACAACAACAACAACGAAAACTGTTAGAAACAATTGAAATAAGCCTCGATACAAAACGAAGCTCGAGCAAATAAGAGCTAAGTTAGGGTGAAACCGGACATTTTCTACTCTCGTTGTTCAAAAAGGAACATAGGGTTGTTACCAAAAGATCCCACTTAGTCGGGGTGCAAGAATATATTTTTTGTATTCTACATATTAAGAATATTAAAAAATATAAAAATGAAATATTTCTCACTTGACGATGTGTCTATAAATTTTAGTCCCCCACCAGAGGTAAGATAATAATGCTATATACCTTCTTAAAGTGGCGTTATACGATGAGTACTGACGTCGAAAATATGTATTGGAAAATATGTAACAGTCAGAGAGGAAGATCAGGAATACCTGAATATTCTATGAAGAGATAGTTCGCGGGAGAAAAAAGATTTTAAACTTGATATACAACAGTTACAAATGGCTCAGCAGCAACACTATTTTTAGCAGTGTTGTTGCAGGAGATTGATAACATTTACTGTAAAGGCAGTTAAAAAGTATATGACGTCACCAATAACGATTTTTATATACCCGATCTCATGACTGGGGGTCACACTAGCTTTACAGAGTGCAGAATTTCATTTCAAAAAATTGTTATCAAATAATCGCGAAAGGTTTTTACCAATGCAAACAGCGATGGAAACGGTGATTAGGGGAAATGTTTGAGTAAAGGAGATACCAACCAAAAGTGCAATATATTTGGAGAAAAATAGCATGATTGATACAGAGATGTCTACGTGGAATTTGGTAGTGTATTACAACATGGAACTCTATTTCAATCAAACTATTCATCACATTCGGTTTGGAACGATGGATGCAGATGATCGAAAGGACTTAGATCAAGACCTAACTAAATTATTAGACAACGAGAAGAATTTAAAACAATTGATAAATTGATTCATCGTTGAATAATGCGAAGAAATCGCAAGAAGAAGTGTGAAAAACTTTCGTAAAGATGAATGTACAATTAATTTATTCTACTCAGAATTAATAAAAAATCTGAACGCCGAGAAGATGGTATTCATTTAACAAATGATGGTAACACAACTCGTTATGACGTTGACGGAATGTGAAAATATTCAATCGTCAGTTATAAATTTTTTAATTGACATTAACCATGAACATTTAAATCCACAACTTTTACGACCAGACAGACAAATGGTCGAAGAAATATCCAAATATCCAAAATTCAAATTGAACTATCTCCAGAGTTGACACTTTTGGGAGTGAAGTACTAAAAAATGTGTAAAATCTAATGAGTGAGTGAGAAAGGAACTATAATGAATTGGATAGGTGCGATACAAGTCTAGACAACCATTACATATATACAGGAAGCTGACCATGGAAACCATCCTCAGTCCATTCATCTCAAATCTCGGTATAACGTGACATGGCAACAGCGAACTGTCTGTTCAAAAAGGGTCATTGGACTTACTAATGGATAGAACTTCAAAGTGGTAATAGTTGACTTTATAACATATTTTCTGATGGAACTATAGTGTAGATGCAACAAATCAAAGGACTTTTTCTACATACCTTCGAAGGGCATAATGGAATTAGGAGAAGCATGCACTAGGTGCTAGAAAGGAGTGGTAGCAATCATCATTTATTATCGGTTAAAAATCAGGCTACGATTTTAAGCTGCAGTCGCTGCAGAAGTTACTTTCGTCGCCCGGGAGAATATTTAAAAGTGAACATGTGCCAAAGGGTCCCACTTAGTCGGGGTGCAGGAATATGTTTACTCTTTTTATATATTCCACATATTAAGAATATTAAATAGTATAAAAATGAAATATTTCTCACTAGATAACGAGTCTATCAATTTTAGTCCCTCACCAGAGGTAAGATAATATAGCATAGCTCGTCATCATTTGGTTACCGTCTCGATATACTGTAGTCAATCAGCCCTATCACGCAATCCATCATAGAGTGTTTTTTCGGGAAAGTTACGAAACTGCTATCATGCAATTCGAACAGTTCCGAAAGTAAGTTCGAAATTCGTAGAGTTGCGTTCACTGAATTCACTCGGAACGGAAAATTTTTAAGTTTAGCGGAATTTTTGTACGACAGGTTTGTGCTAACGGAGAAATAAATTTCCATATGTGAGAGTCATGATTGCTGCCAGGAAACTGAACATTGACATAACGTATTTTCATTTTATTGTCACATATCTGCAAAACATTGATTAAGATGTTTGAAATGCGAATTTGTCACCAAACTTACAATCATGGCATTGATACTAAAGTATCCTTTGCGGTTATAATAGAGAAACTTATCTTTAGTTGGGGCAACGATTTTAATATGTGTCCCGTCTACACATAAAATCGCGCCTGGAAATCCGTATTTCTGAAAAAAATCCTTTTTCGCTTCCCTTTTTTCAACATCACTTAAATCGAGGTTTATCCACTGAGGGCACAAATGAGACTGAAGCAATCCCAATACTTCTTTTAAGATGCAACAAAATGTTGACTGAGCCATTGGAATATCGAAGTCTTTACCCACTCCATGCTGATAGCCTCCTTCAGCTAAAAACCGTAAAACTGAAGACAATCGATGAAGTAAAGATATAGACGACGATCTTGAAGAACTTGCATTCCTCAATAGAACATCGAGGACATACGTAAAGGCCGCCTTATTTAAGCGATAGTTTTTAATAAACCTGTTTTAGAAAAATAATTTTAATAAAATTTAACAATGAATTTTTATGGATTTATGAACTGTACATTTTTTCGTCCAAATCGAAAGGGTTACCCCTGTCCCTCAGTGATTTTCGGTGAATTTTTATATCACGCCGACTTCTCTCACGTTCTTCCTCAAGCAACATAAATGAAAACGTTAGCGAATACATATTTTTTGTTCGTAAAATCAATTTGAATATAAACGTTTCCACTTTTATTAATCCTAATTTTTATTTTTTCTTCTACACAGCTGATTTCGAAATGTCAAAATTCAAAATTAAGTCTGGCAACAAAAGTTTCGAATTCACATGAATTCAATGATAGAAAATTGTTCGTATTCGTAGCGGACATTCGTATTCGTAGCTTTGCTACGATGGATTGCGTGATAGGGCTGAATATGTAATTTCTACGGGCTCAACTATTTACAAATTTCACTCACTACGGGCGGCAACTGAGGAAGGGAGGAATTCTTTGTTTCTGCTATAAGTCTGTTCATTATGAAATGACAAACCAAACTAAATATAAATCAAGTAACAGCTGTCATTAAACCAACTCCGATCAAGTATTTCTCCATTGAAAACCACACGCATAAAAAACACCCGTTTTAATCTACCTTTTTAAACTGCCTAGTTAACTCAAATGAGGCTATATTTAATATGTTGGGTATACAAAGAAAAAATCAAACAGAGAATCGGTTTATTTGAATATTTATAAAAGGAAATTACTATTTTGGGGTTAGGAGAAGATTTGGACTGATGCAATAACTTTTATTCAAGTACACTTGAGTCTGCTAGAATTACGAAAATTATTAAATGTAGTAAATGGGAACGTGGGCAATGTGTGCAGCGATTTCATAAATTTTCTACATTAAACTATATTACATATATCCAATATTTTACTCTCATTTAATACGCTATAAAGCTAACCAGAAGTTTGGAATTTGTATCTTAAGTATATGGAGCTAGCAGAAGTATTCGGCCGATGTTTATTTATTATTGACATACAAGTCTGTCATGTTTACTGTGACCCTCACAATCTCCATTTGGGAGCTTGAGGTCCGATTGCGACAAGTTTCGGACATGATATGGCTTACATTAAAAACATTATTTGTAAGACGTACTGATGTAAACGGGGTTATTTCTTAATACTTTCCCCCAACTTTTGATAGTCTTTGCTCGACGACCGCGATTATTCCCAAAGAACAGAGCCGCAACAAAACCCTCAAGTCACTAGCCGTCAGTACATGAGGAAAGGACAAAGAAACGTTGTTGGCAACTTACAAGGCAATCGGCCGGCCGGTCCTTAAATACGCGGCACTAATTTGATCGCCTGGATGTAGTGGAACGCCGACGAGGAAGCTTCAGACTTGTCAGAATACTGCACTCCGAATTACGCATGACACTGGCCAACCCCACACACCTCTCCCTTTGGTCCGACCCCGTCGAAACAGCACATTTGTTGGGCCTTCCGTTTTAGATTAAGTCGACGACAACTTAGCTAATCCTTATCATCCTAATGGGGACTAGGTACCTACTAGAACAACAATAAGCATTATTTGTGGAAACTTTTATTACAATAACCTCATTGAAATCATAAAGAATTTAACTTTTCACACACTGATATACGGATAGAAATATATTTTTACGCACCAAATTGAAATGGATAGAGTACTTCCCGAGATATAAGATTTCACCCAAAGTTGGGAAATATCAGTCCTTAAAACTCTTAAGTACAGTCTTATCTGTTGCTGCTTCTTCCATATTTATTTAGCAAGGTTCGCAATTTAGTAGTTTTCAATATATCCGATATGAGCGTGGTTACAATACCAATTCACGCATTGTACCCGCTGTATGAGGAGGAGCCAAAAAATTACTCCCCAGCAAGTTGCTCGTATATAATTTTAAATTAAAGCTAAAAAATATGGCGATTTTAAATTAAATTGTTATAATGACGTGGAGGAAAAACGATGTACTATGGTGAAAGCCAAAATCATGAAAAAAGTAAAGAGTTGCTTGCTTTGTTATACCCAAATACTTTTTCATGTTTTCTTTTAATCAGATATGATCAGTCACTTTCAAGCTGCAGCAGACATCAGTCCAGTTTTGTTTTAAACGCTGCTTCGCTACTTTACTACTACATTTGAAACGTTGAAATTAACCAAAAATATAAAGTGAAAGCACAACAGTATAGATAGGTGGAGTTGTTTATGTTGTGTCACGTAACTTTTAATTTATGCTTTGATCATTTAATGTTGTTATAAATTTGTGTTGACGTCGACAAACCATATCTTATTTCAGATGTTTGTATAAAAGTAAAAAATATTAACGGTTATAATTAAATGATAAAAGTTCTTTAATTTTACTGATTTTAGATTGTTAAACCATCCACGATTCCTATTTCTACAGCATCCTCTTTGAACGAAAAGATTTCTGAACAAGGTAATATTATACGTGATCTGAAAGCAAAGAAATCTACAAAGGATAAAGTTGATTCAGAGGTTAAGAAGCTGTTAGAACTTAAAGCTCAATTTAAAACGTTAACTGGTCAAGATTGGAAACCTGGTACAAGTACATTTGATGTACCACAATCGAACGCTGAAGCCGATGTTGAGCAAATACTCAATAAAATTGCTGATCAAGGCGAGAAAGTCCGTCAGCTAAAATCGCAAAAAGCCGATAAAACGGTTATAGAAACAGAAGTTAAGGTACTAATTTCTCTTAAAGCAGATTATAAGAAACTTACTGGAAGTGATTGGAAGCCAGCATCTATAAAACCAGTGGTTGTTAAGAAAGAGAAGTGTCCAGAGCAACCATCAGCTAGTACCGTTGCAGATTTGCTTGCGAAAATATCTAAACAGGGAGACAAGGTCCGTTCACTTAAGAACGCTAAAGAAGAAAAAAACATTATAGATGCCGAAGTTAAATTATTGTTGGCACTAAAAACGGATTACAAAAGTCTCACTGGACAAGAGTGGAAACCGTCTTCTAAAATTGTTGAAGAACCTAAAATTGATTTGACCGACGATGATAGTGGAGACCTCAGTGCACTCCTTACACAGATAAAATTTCAAGGTGACAAAATTCGTATATTGAAATCTGAAAAAGCTACCAAGGCTACAATTGACCTTGAAGTGCAAAAATTATTGAGTTTAAAAGCTGATTTCAAACAAAAAACCGGCACAGATTGGACACCCAACATTAAGATGGAACCAAAAGCTGTTGCCAATGACGACATTTTAAATAAAATGTCCGCGTCTCCCGAGAAAGAATTGTTAACCAAGGAAATCAACGCGCAAGGTGATAAAGTTCGTACTGCCAAGTCGAATAATTTACCAAAAGAAAATATTGATGCTGAAGTGAAAAAATTGTTGGCGCTCAAGACGAAATACAAAGAAATTACTGGAACTGATTTTCCAAACGTTGGCGGACGTGGGGGTAATAGCTCAAAAAAAGGAAGTGAAAGTAATCGTTTAACTCAAAACAAGGAAAAAGCACAACTTAAAGCGGAAGTTAATGTCGTGGCGGGTGGACTTAAGAAGCAGACACGTCTTGGGCTTGAAGCTACAAAAGAGGAAAATCTACCTGAATGGTATTCGCAGGTATGGCTATTTAATATTTAATGTAACATTAGTATCCATACGATGTATGACTATTTTCTTTTAGGTCATTACCAAAGGCGAACTAATCGAATATTATGATGTGTCTGGTTGTTATATATTGCGCCACTGGTCGTTTGCAATTTGGAAATTTATTAAAACTTGGTTTGATGCCGAAATAACCAAAATGGGCGTTAAAGAGTGCTACTTTCCCATATTCGTTTCACGTGCTGCTCTTGAACGAGAAAAGACTCATATTGCTGATTTCGCGCCAGAAGTTGCATGGGTGACAAAATCGGGGAACTCTGAATTGGCTGAACCAATTGCTGTGCGACCGACCTCCGAAACTGTTATGTACCCGGCGTATGCAAAGTGGATTCAGTCCTATCGTGATTTACCCATACGTTTAAACCAATGGAACAACGTTGTGGTAAGTAAACAGCCACTGCATATTTATGATTAATAAAAAATTAAGAAAATCAAAAAATCCAAATATTAAATGTGTGTATTTATATGCACTACAATTTTTATCTGCTTACCTATCAATTATTAACTTCTAAAATTCAATTTTTTGATCAATACATTCATGAGAGCATTTCAAAAAATTCCTTCGCGTTACAAAGAATGTGAAGATAAAAAGGATTTCCTGTTTCGCTTTCTTGATGTCATTCATTATCGCAAACCTTCTAGAGGTAAATTCGACTTTACGATGGCGGTCCAAAATCTTTGGTGTTAACTGTTAGTATAGATCCGAAAAAATAGTGCTGTGATTTCTTCAGAGAGACTAAGCAAAAATTGGCCACCAACTGTCGCTAGGTTTGCTCGAGTGGGCGAGTGCGCAAATGCGCTAATTTTATTGTAACTAAACCTATAAAACATTTTTGCCTGCAATCTATGGTGTAGTAATTAAACTCAATTTCAAATTCCTTTGGATTATTTTATCTCTCCTTTTAAATTCTTCAGCGAAATCTTGATTGATCCTCATAACATTAAATATCACTTCGTTTATACATACATATATCAAAATAAAATGGAGAACTTAGCAGATTATTATTACTTTTACCTTCTTAATTGAATTTAATCAATTTATTTATTATACGAATTTAATGTCATCGTGCTCTTTTTTATTTAGAGGTGGGAATTTAAGCATCCCCAGCCATTCCTGCGAACTCGTGAGTTTCTCTGGCAAGAAGGTCATACTGCGTTTGCCACTAAAGCAGAAGCCGATCAAGAAGTATTGGATATTTTAGATCGTTATGCGCATATATACACGAATCTTCTTGCTATACCTGTTGTAAAGGGCCGTAAAACAGAAAAGGAGAAATTCGCTGGAGCCGATTATACTACTACTGTAGAAGCTTTTATTTCCGCATCAGGTCGCGCCATTCAAGGCGCCACCAGTCATCATTTAGGTCAAAATTTTTCGAAAATGTTCGAGATTGTGTTTGAAGACCCCGAGACGCAACAAAAGCAATTTGTATTCCAAAATTCTTGGGGACTAACTACACGTACAATTGGTGTCATGATTATGGTG